>NC_092340.1:43120520-43427291 GCF_046630445.1 Rutidosis leptorrhynchoides
ACTTCCAATTTTTATACACACTTGCAAGAACTCTCTCAAGTTTTGTTCTACTACTTCTTTCCAGCAACTTTACATTCTAAACTTGAGGTAAAAACTCTACTTCAACTCTTGTTCAATTCATATGTTTATAGCTATCTATATAAGAGTTTATAAACTAGAACATAGTTTAGTTGATTCTAAACTTGTTTGAAGAACTAATCTAATCTTTCTAACTTAACTTTAATAACACTTATTTATATGTATTATGATGTTATATTAAGTTACTATAAGAACTTATAACTTGTACATATGAAGAACACCTTGAAATTTAACATATATCGTTTAATCTCCATTCGGTAAAAAGCGGTTGTTTTGGGTTGGGAATTAAAAACCTATCTTAGACTTTGAGTTCGAGGCTAAAACTTTGGAAATATGTTAATATATGTAAATAAGACTTCCAGTATTTTTTTCATGATTTTAGACAAAGTGGAAGTATCTTATCAAAAATCATTTATTGGGTGGATGCCGGGATTTTTCCAAATCTGTCCACCGACACAAAAAGAGGGTAAAGCTCTAAAAATTACTACTTGGAATGAACTTTTCGAATTGGTTTTGTAAAATTTACTTCTTAATGAATCCATAGCAATTTGATTCACTTTAAACGGAGTTGTAATGAATATTTGGCGAGCAAAACAAAATCTGCTAATATTAACGTTGTATGGACGAAATTTATATTATAAAAACTATATTAACCATATCTTTGTTACCTTTTCCTATATCCTATATATATTTGGACATGTTATCAGTAGTATAACAAAATATTATAATCTTGGTTAATTCTGTGATTGTATATATATATAATAATATTTTTGGTACGTCCTAACACAATAAGTATACAATACGTTTTGATAAATCCTAAGACAATACGTACACAATATGTCTTAGTTAATTCTAAGACAATACGTATACAACACGTCTCTGGGTTGATGCAAAGACAATACGTATACAATACGTCGTGGGGGTAATTCTAAGATTATATATATATATATATATATATATATATACACCGATTATTGGAATGTTGAACTTTTCAGACTATTTTGGACTACTAACAAAGGACTACTAACAATGGACTACTAACATAAAATGTTAAAAATTATTATATAAGTATTCTATGAACTTGCTTTATTTTATTCATATGTCGTATTATTATCTGAATCGTTATTATTGTTATAGGTTCGTGAATCCAAGGACGACGGTCATATTTTTAATAAGTTGAAAACTTATTATTAATATACTTTTACTACTGTGAGTATATAGTCCCATTTTTAAACTCTAAAAATATTTTGGGATGAGAATACATGCATTTTATGTTTTACGCCATGGACACAAGTACTTAAAATATATTCTACGTTGAGTTGTACCAACCTTGCATATCTTTCCTAATAGCTTGGTAACTAATATTTACATGTTGTAAGAACATGTAAGCGCGAATCCTATTGATAGATCTATCGGGTTTGACAACCCCAACAGGGCTAGTCGCTCTAGTATCTTAAACGGTTGCATAGTACTTCATTTTTACTACACTTGGTACAGTGTAGGGAGATTTCATAATAAAGGGAATATGCTACATTAATGGTTAAGTATGGTTACCGAAGCACTCAACAACTTATAGAATAATTTTATACACTTGCGAGTGTACATATATTTATAACTATGAAATCTCGTGGTCTATATTTATATCGATGTTAAACCTATATATCTCACCAACCTTTGTGTTGACTATTTAAGCATGTTTATTCTCAGGTCCTTAAGAAAGTCTTCCGCTGTTGCATTATCTGAGCAAGCTGTGCATGGAGTCTCATGCTTTTGTTTAAATGAAGTGTTGCATTCAATAAAACCTTTGTCATGTATTATATTCGACAGTTATGTCATGTGTGTAGTATTTAGTAACCGATGTATCATGGGGATTATTTCTTAAATAATCGCCCACTTGTTTAAAACATGCATTATGTATAATAATGGTGTGCTTTTTATGAAACGAATGCAATTTTTTTCTAAAACGTATCATATAGAGGTCAAATACCTCGCTATGGGACCAATGAATAATGTACTACGTTTATAGTAATATGGACGGGTCGTTTCAGTTGGCATCAGAGCGGTGGTCTTAGCGAACCAGGTCTTGCATAGTGTGTCTAACTGATAGTTGTTAGGATGCATTAGTGAGTCTGGACTTCGGCCATGTCTACATGTCAAAAGTTTGGCTTATCATTTCTTGTCGGAAATTACTTAGTTATCATTCTTAGTCTAGGCACATCTTACTGCATTGATTGCATGAATGGTGTATAAACAAAATTCATATCTTAGTATATCTGCTAAATCATATCTTAGCGTATCTGTTACTGTAAACTTTGCCTGACATATTTCGTAAATTCCTCAGTAATCTACAAAATCTTTTGTTCTATATATATAGATATTCTATGAAATTAGAATACCATCCGATAGTCGGAAATCATTTCATATCAAACAAATCCTTTATTCAATCGTACGAAATGGAACTCGCTACTAATTTAAGTCCCTCGGATTCCAATATGGAGTTTCACTCGAGCTCCGAAACCAGTGTGACTGGGATGGATCAACCAATTAGCCATCATCTATTCTGGATGAATTGGGAATGGGTTCGCAGTCTACTTAATCATTGGAGACAAGAAGAAGGTGATCCCTTCCATCCACCACATTTCCCTCTTGGCGAAGAACCTTGAGCACTTACCGGCGAACCTGTCCGAAACACCATTTTCTCTCTCATTTCTAGAGTATCTCGTCACGATTATATACTATCTCACATTCTAGATCTTATTCATCCGCTCGTCTGAACCGACAATCATCCCGGTGTAATAGAAGAAGTCAACGAACTTCGCACCCGGGTAGTGGCTTTGGAGAATATGGTGCAAAGGTTACAAGCACCAGCAGCATCACCAACATCAACAGTACCTCCATCAGCAACATCAACAGTACCATTATCACCATCAACAACAACATCCGCATCCCACACCTCAACGTCACAATCTGTACTTCGAGCATCAACGTCATACGCACCATAGATACCAAGGAGTACTAATAAAAATCAACGATGAAGTATTGATTCATAACTTCATTGGAGAAAAATTATGCGGCAATTATGTAATCTCTAAAGTCTTAGAGATTATCTATTCCAACCTTAACCATAAATCAGATGAGTGGGCCTAAATGATAGAAAGAAGAGTAGAAACCCTGACAAGAATGGTGCGTAGTTTACAAGCTAGACTTGTTATACAAGCACCACCGGTCGTACCACCAGCATCACCATCAGTATCACCAACACCGGCAAAACCTGTTGCACTACAAGCTCCGCCAATTCCATAATCATCAACATCATCACAAATCAACAACGCGTATATTGTATCAACGAGTTATGAAGTATTAACTCATTCCCCCTGAAGAAATTATATGTATATTTTATATATATATGGATTTTGAGATCAAAATAAATCTTTTCGTACTAAGCTATTATGTATGAATTGAAAAAGGGTAGATACTACTCGGTTAAATTCATATTAATATGCTATGATGTACATCCATCGTTAACAACTTAACCATCGTTAACTACAATCTCTGTTTCAATTCAATGAATTCCATTTCATAATAAACCAAGTGTATTATTCAATTACATGTTTGATTTTACACTTTCATCTTCGATGTACTCGAAACTTTCTGGAAAACATCATTCGTGCTTTACGAAATTCACAAGAACTCCACAAACATCAACATCATTCACCGAAGAAATGTCAATAAGAATAAATAATGAAGTATTGACTACATTAGTGAAATACTCCGCGAAGATTATGTAATCTCTAATGTTTTAGAGATTATTCATTCCTAGTTCCAGCCGAAAATCAAATGAGTTTAATATTATATTAACTCATTAAATCTATGTTACATCTGCAGAAAATATATATATATATATATATATATATATATATATATATATATATATATATATATTCATAAAGGTTGTAATAAAAATTCTCTTGTACAAAATATTACTTGTGAATTTTTTTTAACGGGTAGGTACTACCCGAGAGATATTTAAATTCACTATTAATATGTCACATTCTTTGATTCTGATTCAACAATCATCAACTATACTCACTACCTTCACAACGATGCACATTCTTTCATAGAAATAACCATACTCATTCAAATCTAATTACATATTCTGATTTTGGAATCTCAGAATTCAAATCGAGATATTATCGAAATCATCACTCTTAGATTCCTACATCTTTCAAAACTATACTTTGACTTCAAAACTGTACTAGAACATCATTTCTATTCATGGAACCCAGAAAAATATTGGTATCATTCAAAATCCTAGAACATCAAATGTATATTAACAATTACAATCTGTGTTCAATCCCTTCAAAATTCCTAAAGACACTCGAGATGATGATCCAACCACATGTTACCATCAGTCTTGTACCTGAAAAACTCTCGAAACCAAAGTCATAGTTTAACACGTATCTGTATCAGACCCTTTGGCATTTATTAGCTAAAATAACATTTCAATCTCTTTTCAAAATAGACAGTTTTGTCACAGCTCCAGCAAATCACCTTCAATTGTTCATCGAATAAGCCTTATTATAATGATTACCCCTTCATCATTGTTACTGGGGAACCTTTCATATCTCACCGCATTAGCAGTAAACTTATCAACAACTTCATTGATCTTTAAGCCTCTCTGAAAAATCACGATACTTATTCATTGAAACTTTATCAAGTACTCATCTACAACTTGTAACAATAATTGTCATACCAACTACGGGGAATTAGCCCACATTAGCAGTAAACTTATCAACAACTTCATTGATCTTTAAGCCTCTCCGAAAAATCACGATACTTATTCATTGAAACTTTATCAAGTACTCATCTACAACTTGTAACAATAATAGTCATACCAACTACTGGGAATTAGTAATCAGTATTTTGAATTTCGCAGCAATTTTACGCCAACAGTTATATATATACATATAACGTCTACCTCCAAGACTTACAGACTTCGAATGTGAAGTTTCTGAAAAACACCCTAAACTCCGAACTAGTTCTCCGAATTTTGGAAAAATGCTGATGAAGCAGCAAAAACTGTAAACGGCCTTAACAGGCAAAAGTTTGATGATAAAGAATAGTATGTTAGCAAAGCTCAGAAAAAGAGAAGGTTTGGAACTGGAAAACGGATTGAGCAAACTATGAAGGAGGCTGAGGATAAATCACAAAGACGAAATCTACCTTCAAAGAATCCAAATGATTCAGTGTCTGCTGAAGTCTTTAGCGAATACCTTGCTCCTTACTCTCAACTCTTGTGGATAATATTTTTCATCATCCTCTGATCTTAGATATTCTAAGATATCATCATATCTTTCATTATAAATATCTTCGATGTTTCTGAAGATATCTTCATAACTATTGTTATCCGATATCATTTACCTCTTCGCGCTATATGTGTTACATCATAAAAGAAACTATTTTAGTTTCTAAATTCTAAAACCTTCGAGTTTAAAATATGAATGTTTTTGAAGTAGTGTTGGGAACTGAAGCATGAGTTAGTATAATATAATGACACTTGATCAATGTGATTATATTACAGTAAGTCATGCTGAGTTTCTAAATGGAATGTGATGATTCACAGATCATAACGTCATCATGTGCCATGTTACACGACTCTTACATTCTATTTAACCTCTAAAAATATCAAGAAAATATTTTCTTGATGATTCGGTCTTTTTTGGATATTCTGGTAATTTGACAAATCAAATCGTGCTACTACCTTTCCTTTCTACTTTGTATATTATGATAATTCGAAACTCCATACCTACGAATTCTGGACCATTACTTGCGAAAAGAAAACAAAAGCATGAAGCTCCAAAATAGAAAGGGGGTATAAATCGCAGCAAACAGAAAAGACCATTAACCGTAGATGTCAATGATTATGGAAAAACAGGAGCAGGGACTTCGAAAAATAAGGAAAGATATAAGGGCCGACGACAATACATAAATTACAAACCGTGTATATCAATATGTATTGCAATGAAAAGACACGGGAGAACTAAAAATACTATAAAACCAAGAGTATAGTAGAAGTGAATAGATTCTTCTGGCGGCAGATGAAAAAGAAGAATGACGGATATAAAAGTTAGGAGTATATCAAGGATTAGAACCGGATGGAGTATATTGACGAATACTTTAAAGTATGAGTTGAGAGAGAAAGAATAGAAGGTATGAGTTGTAAGGAAACGAAGAGGGTGGATTTATAGTAAAATATCCGACAGAGCAATCAAAACAGATGATCGCATTTAAAGCGGATCCTAATTCCCTTGATTACCGAAGAATCAAATCTTATTACAAAGATATTCTTCAAATCTCTTGAACTTGGAAATCAATCCTATCTACGTCAAGAGATATGACGAATCTACACCTACTCATTTCACTCTTTTGTGGTAGCTTCACTCGTACTCTTCACATAAACACATTGTCTTATCCATATTACTTAATGATAATAAAACTCTAATTTCCAACTCATAAGAGTCATGAAAACACACTTATTGTCAGCCATGACCATCCCAATCAAATTTCGGGACGAAATTTCTTTAACGGGTAGGTACTGTGACAACCCGAAAATTTCTGACCAAATTTAAACTTGATCTTTATATGTTTCCGACACGATAAGTAAAGTCTGTAATGTTGAAATCTCAAAATCTTTGAACTGTGTTCATGTATTCATTTACCCATCGACTGCTCTTGACGATTCATGAACAATTATGTGTAAAACGACCCGGATTTTTCCGACTACTTGATTATACTATTTACATGATTTAATAATTTCGACTTGATAAGCAATGAATTTTAATAAGTCTTGAACCTCCAGAAAGTGTTTTACACAAGCTTTTGGTCACCCTTTAATTCCGACGATTCACGAACGTCATAACTTGATTTAATTGTTTAATTGTTTAATTATTGTGTATATATATGGATTTATATATATTTAACTTGAAAATATGATAATTAAATATCTCATTAAGTATATTAACAAAGTATTATATATATATATATATATATATATATATATATATATATATATATATATATATATATTTTCATACTACTAATTTAAAGAGTTTTTAAACAATATATATATTACTATTTAAACGACGTAATTAACTTATGTTAAAATGTATTTACATATAATGTATTACGAGTGTAAATACATCCTTACAAGTATTGAATACACTTTATAATATACCAATACATATAAAGGATAGCTATACTTGTATTTCCGTTCAATTTTCTCAAAGAATTCTACTCGCATTCATACGGTATTTTTACCCGTATTATACACAGCTTCTAGAAGTATTTACTATTGGTATATACCAATAGAAATCTGCAATTATTTATGTAATATGTCATCCATGACCTAATCAATTTAATATGTCATCCATAACTTAATACATTTTAACTTATCTTAGATATTTTCACTAAAAACTAAATTTTCAAGCCTATAAATAAGCACCATTTTTAACTCATTTTTACACATTCATTTTTCAAATTTTACTTCCAATTTTTACACACACTTGCAAGAACTCTCTCAAGTTTTGTTCTACTACTTCTTTCCAGCAACTTTACATTCTAAACTTGAGGTAAAAACTCTACTTCAACTCTTGTTTAATTCATATGTTTATAACTATCTATATAAGAGTTTATAAACTAGAACATAGTTTAGTTGATTCTAAACTTGTTTGAAGAACTAATCTAATCTTTCTAACTTAACTTTAATAACACTTATTTATATGTATTATGATGTTATATTAAGTTACTATAAGAACTTATAACTTGTACATATGAAGAACACCTTGAAACTTAACATATATCGTTTAATCTCCATTCGGTAAAAAGCGGGCTGTTTTGGGTTGGGAATTAAAAACCTATCTTAGACTTTGAGTTCGAGGCTAAGACTTTGGAAATATGTTAATATATGTAAATAAGACTTCCAATATTTTTTTCATGATTTTAGACAAAGTGGAAGTATTTTATCAAAAATCATATACTGGGTGGATGCCGGGATTTTTCCAAATCTGTCCACCGACACAAAAAGAGGGTAAAGCTCTAAAAATTACTACTTGGGATGAACTTTTCGAATTGGTTTTATAAAATTTACTTCTTAATGAATCCATAGCAATTTGATTCACTTTAAACGGAGTTGTAATGAATATTTAGCCAGCAAAACAAAATCTGCTAAAATTAACGTTGTATGGACGAAATTTATATTATAAAAACTATATTAACCATATCTTTGTTACCTTTTCCTATATCCTATATATATTTGGACATGTTATCAGTAGTATAACAAAATATTATAATCTTGGTTAATTCTGTGATTGTATATATGTATAATAATATTCTTGGTACGTCCTAACACAATAAGTATACAATACGTTTTGATAAATCCTAAGACAATACGTACATAATACGTCTTAGTTAATTCTAAGACAATACATATACACTACGTCTCTGGGTTGATGCAAAGACAATACGTATACAATACGTCGTGGGGTAATTCTAAGATTATATATATATATATATATATATATATATATATATATATATATATATATATATATATATATATATATATATATATATGTATATATATATATATATCGATTATTGGACTGTTGGACTTTTCGGACTATTTTGGACTACTAACAAAGGACTACTAACAATGGAATACTAACATAAAATGTTAAAAATTATTATATAAGTATTCTCTGAACTTGCTTTATTTTATTCATATGTCGTATTATTATCTGAATCGTTATTATTGTTATAGGTTCGTGAATCCAAGGACGACAGTCATATTTTTAATAAGTTGAAAAATTATTATTAATACACTTTTACTACTGTGAGTATATAGTCTCATTTTTAAACTCTAAAAATATTTTGGGATGAGAATACATGCATTTTATGTTTTACGCCATGGACACAAGTACTTAAAATATATTCTACGTTGAGTTGTACCACCTTGCATATCTTCCCTAATAGCTTGGTAACTAATATTTACATGTTGTAAGAACATGTAAGCGCGAATCCTATTGATAGATCTATCGGGTTTGACAACCCCAACCGGGCTAGTTGCTCTAGTATCGTAAACGGTTGCATAGTACTTCGTTTTTACTACACTTAGTACAGTGTAGGGAGATTTCATAATAAAGGGAATATGCTACATTAATGGTTAAGTATGGTTACCGAAGCGCTCAACAACTTATAGAATACTTTTATACACTTGCGAGTGTACATATATTTATAACTATGAAATCTTGTGGTCTATATTTATATCGATGCTAAACCTATATATCTCACCAACCTTTGTGTTGACTATTTAAGCATGTTTATTCTCAGGTCCTTAAGAAAGTCTTCCGCTGTTGCATTATCTGAGCAAGATGTGCATGGAGTCTCATGCTTTTGTTTAAATGAAGTATTGCATTCAATAAAACCTTTGTCATGTATTATATTCGACAGTTATGTCATGTGTGTAGTATTTGGTAACCGATGTATCATGGGGATTATTTCTTAAATAATCGCCCACTTGTTTAAAACATGCATTATGTATAATAATGGTGTGCTTTTTATGAAACGAATGCAATATTTTTCTAAAACGTATCATATAGAGGTCAAATACCTCGCTCTGGGACCAATGAATAACATACTGCGTTTATAGTAATATGGATGGGTCATTTCAGTTGGCATCAGAGCGGTGGTCTTAGCGAACCAGGTCTTGCATAGTGTGTCTAACTGATAGTTGTTAGGATGCATTAGTGAGTCTGGACTTCGGCCATGTCTACATGTCAAAAGTTTGGCTTATCATTTCTTGCCGGAAATTACTTGCATATCATTCTTAGTCTAGGCACATCTTACTACATTGATTGCATGAATGGTGTATAGACAAAATTCATATCTTAGTATATCTGCTAAATCATATCTTAGCGTATCTGTTACTGTAAACTTTGCCTGACATATTCCGTAAATTCCTCCGTAATCTACGAAATCTTTTGTTCTATATATATAGATATTCTATGTAATTAGAATACCATCCGATAGTCGGAAATCATTTCATATCAAACAAATCCTTTATTCAATCGTACAAAATGGAACTCGCCACTAATTCAAGTCCCTCGGATTCTGATATGGAGTTTCACTCGAGCTCCGTAACCAGTGTGACTGGGATGGATCAACCAATTAGCCATCATCTATTCTGGATGAATTGGGGATGGGTTCGCAGTTTACTTAATCATTGGAGACAAGAAGAAGGTGATCCCTTCCATCCACCACATTTTCCTCTTGGCGAAGAACCTGAAGCACTTACCGGCGAACCTGTCCGAAACACCATTTTCTCTCTCATTTCCAGAGTATCTCGTCATGATTATATACTTTCTCACATTCTAGATCTTATTCATCTACTCGTCTGAACCGACAATCATCCCGGTGTAATAGAAGAAGTCAACGAACTTCGCACTCGGGTAGTGGCTTTGGAGAATATGGTTCAAAGGTTACAAACACCAGCAGCATCACCAGCATCAATAGTACCACCATCAGCAACATCAATAGTACCATTACCACCATCAACAACAACATCCGCATCCCACACCTCAATGTCACAATCTGTACCTCGAGCATCAACGTCATACGCACCATAGATATCAAGGAGTACTAATAAAAATCAACGATGAAGTATTGATTCATAACTTCATTGGAGAAAAATTCTGCGGCAATTATGTAATCTCTAAAGTCTTAGAGATTATCTATTCCAACCTTAACCATAAATCCGATGAGTGGACCGAAATGATAGAAAGAAGAGTAGAAACCCTGACAAGAATGGTGCGTAGTTTACAAGCTAGACTTGTTATACAAGCACCACCGGTCGTACCACCAGCATCACCATCAGTATCACCAACACCGGCAAAACCTGTTGCACTACAAGCTCCGCCAATTCCATAATCATCAACATCATCACAAATCAACAACGCGTATATTGTATCAACGAGTTATGAAGTATTAACTCATTCCCCCTGAAGAAATTGTATGTATATTTTATATATATATGAATTTTGAGATCAAAATAAATCTTTTCGTACTAAGCTATTATGTATGAATTGAAAAAGGGTAGATACTACTCGGTTAAATTCATATTAATATGCTATGATGTACATCCGTCGTTAACAACTTAACCATCGTTAACTACAATCTCTATTTCAATTCAATGAATTCCATTTCATAATAAACCAAGTGTATTATTCAATTACATATTTGATTTTACACTTTCATCTTCGATGTACTCGAAACTTTCTGGAAAACATCATTCGTGCTTTACGAAATTCACAAGAACTCCACAAACATCAACATCATTCACCGAAGAAATGTCAATAAGAATAAATAATGAAGTATTGACTACATTAGTGAAATACTCCGCGAAGATTATGTAATCTCTAATGTTTTAGAGATTATTCATTCCTAGTTCCAGCCGAAAATCAAATGAATTTAATATTATATTAACTCATTAAATCTATGTTACATCTGCAGAAAATATACATATATATATTTTTTCATAAAGGTTGTAATAAAAATTCTCTTGTACAAAATATTACTTGTGAATTTTTTTAACGGGTAGGTAATACCCGAGAGATATATAAATTCACAATTAATATGTCACATTCTTCGATTCTGATTCAACAATCATCAACTATACTCACTACCTTCACAACGATGCACATTCTTTCATAGAAATAACCATACTCATTCAAATCTAATTACATATTCTGATTTTGAAATCTCAGAATTCAAATCGAGATATAATCGAAATCATCACTCTTAGATTCCTACATCTTTCAAAACTATACTTTGACTTCAAAACTGTACTAGAACATCATTTCTATTCATGGAACCCAGAAACATATTTGTATCATTCAAAATCCTAGAACATCAAATGTAT
Source organism: Rutidosis leptorrhynchoides (assembly GCF_046630445.1). Lineage (NCBI taxonomy): Eukaryota > Viridiplantae > Streptophyta > Magnoliopsida > Asterales > Asteraceae > Rutidosis > Rutidosis leptorrhynchoides. The sequence goes on from NC_092340.1 coordinate 43,132,573, forward strand.
ATTAACAATTACAATCTGTGTTCAAACCCTTCGAAATTCCTGAAGACACTCGAGATGATGATCCAACCACATGTTACCCGTAGTCTTGTACCTGAAAAACTCTCGAAACCAAAGTCATAGTTTAACACGTATCCGTGTCAGACCCTTTGGCATTTATTAGCTAAAATAACTTTTCAATCTCTTTTCAAAATAGAAAGTTTTGTCACAGCTCCAGCAAATCACCTTCAATTGTTCATCGAATAAGCCTTATTATAATGATTACCCCTTCATCATTGTTACCGGGGAACCTTTCATATTTCGCCACATTAGCAGTAAACTTATCAACAACTTCATTGATCTTTAAGCCTCTCCGAAAAATCACGATACTTATTCATTGAAACTTTATCAAGTACTCATCTACAACTTGTAACAATAATTGTCATACCAACTACTGGGAATTAGCAATCAGTATGTTGAATTTCGCAGCAATTTTACGCCAACAGTTATATATATACATATAACGTCTACCTCCAAGACTTACAGACTTCGAATGTGAAGTTTCTGAAAAACACCCTAAACTCCGAACTAGTTCTCCGAATTTTGGAAAAATGCTGATGAAGCAGCAAAAACTGTAAACGACCTTAACAGGCAAAAGTTTGATGATAAAGAATAGTATGTTGGCAAAGCTCAGAAAAAGAGAAGGTTTGGAACTGGAAAACGGATTGAGCAAACTATGAAGGAGGCTGAGGATAAATCACAAAGACGAAATCTACCTTCAAAGAATCCAAATAATTCAGTGTCTGCTGAAGTCTTTAGCGAATACCTTGCTCGTTACTCTCAACTCTTGCGGATAATATTCTTCATCATCCTCTGATCTTAGATATTCTAAGATATCATCATATCTTTCATTATAAATATCTTCGATGTTTCTGAAGATATCTTCATAACTATTGTTATCCGAAATCATTTACCTCTTCGCGCTATCTGTGTTACATCATAAAAGAAACTATTTTAGTTTCTAAATTCTGAAACCTTCAAGTTTAAAATATGAATTTTTTTGAAGTAGTGTTGGGAACTGAAGCATGAGTTAGTATAATATAATGACACTTGATCAACGTGATTATATTACAGTAAGTCATGCTGAGTTTCTAAATGGAATGTGATGATTCACAGATCATAACGTCAGCATGTGCCATGTTACACGACTCTTGCATTCTATTTAACCTCTAAAAAATATCAAGAAAATATTTTCTTGATGATTCGGTCTTTTCCGGATATTCTGGTAATTTGACAAATCAAATCGTGCTACTACCTTTTCTTTCTACTTTGTATATTATGATAATTCGAAACTCCATACCTACGAATTCTGGACCATTACTTGCGAAAAGAAAATAAAAGCATGAAGCTCTGAAATAGAAAAGGGGTATAAATCGCAGCAAACAGAAAAGACCATTAACCGTAGATGTCAATGATTATGGAAAAACAGGAGCAGGGACTCCGAAAAATAAGGAAAGATATAAGGCCCGATGACAATACATAAATTACAAACCGTGTATATCAATATGTATTGCAACGAAAAGACAATGGAGAACTAAAAAGACTATAAAACCAAAAGTATAGTAGAAGTGAATAGATTCTTCCAGCGGCAGATGAAAAAGAAGAATGACGGATATAAAAGTTAGGAGTATATCAAGGATTAGAACCGGATGAAGCATATTGATGAATACTTTAAAGTATGAGTTGAGAGAGAAAGAATAGAAGGTGTGAGTTGTAAGGAAACGAAGGGGGTGGATTTATAGTAAAATATCCGACAGAGCAATCAAAACAGATGATCGCATTTAAAGCGGATCCTAATTCCCTTGATTACCAAAGAATCAAATCTTATTACAAAGATTTTCTCCAAATCTCTTGAACTTGGAAATCAATCCTATCTACGTCAAGAGATATGACGAATCTACACCTACTCATTTCACTCTTTTGTGGTAGCTTCACTCGTACTCTTCACATAAACACATTGTCTTATCCATATTACTTAATGATAATAAAACTCTAATTTCCAACTCATAAGAGTCATGAAAACACACTTATTGTCAGCCATGACCATCCCAATCAAATTTCGGGACGAAATTTCTTTAACGGGTAGGTACTGTGACAACCCGAAAATTTCTGACCAAATTTAAACTTGATCTTTATATGTTTCCGACACGATAAGTAAAGTCTGTAATGTTGAAATCTCAAAATCTTTGAACTGTGTTCATGTATTCATTTACCCATCGACTGCTCTTGACGATTCACGAACAATTATGTGTAAAATGACCCGGATTTTTCCGACTACTTGATTATACTATTTACATGATTTAATAATTTCGACTTGATAAGCAATGAATTTTAATAAGTCTTGAACCTCCAGAAAGAGTTTTACACAAGCTTTTGGTCACCCTTTTATTCCGACGATTCACGAACGTCATAACTTGATTTAACTGTTTAATTATTTAATTATTGTGTATATATATGGATTTATATATATTTAACTTGAAAATATGATAATTAAATATCTCATTAAGTATATTAACAAAGTATTATATATATATATATATATATATATATATATATATATATATATATATATATATATATATATATATATATATATATATATATATATATATATATATATATATACTAGCTTTAATAGCCCGTGCGTTGCACGGCGACTTAAAACTTGGTATAGTAATACGTTAATATTCGTACATGACCCGCTCAAATGGCACACCCCATTTATAAGCCTTTTTATGTAGTATAATAAAATACATACCCGGGTTAAGCCAAGTGAGCTTTCACCACGCCATGAACTCTTTCACGATGTTTAATGATACTCTTTTCGCGATTAGTCGTTTGTTCAAAATGCCATCGAGACTTTAATATTATTAATAAAAGTGACTACCCGTTTCTTCTTTAGAACCGGGGTGTTACATATGTCCCTTTTATAATTTAAAAATGTTACCACTCATGGTAAGTTTCCTTTTGTGCAGTGAAGAAGTCTGCATTATCTTCTTTGAATTTCGGCCAAATTACCACTAAAAATAAACGTTATATTAGTGAAGATGATACCACAGGTATCATGATTCAGTAAACGTTATATACATGTAGTATAAATTTAATGATTCAGTAACATCCCCAAATATAGTCAATCCAAATACAATACAGTGCTTGATAAAATAAAAACAATCTATAAAAACTTACAGGATTAAAATCATTGTCTTTGTCAAAATACCTTACGCTCTTCGACATCCGAATTCAAATCCCAAATTAACTGCAGTAGTTCAAAATCAAAAAAGTAGGTTTTGGGTTGGCAGTAATAGCAATAGAGCAACAACTATGATATTTTATTATTTACATCTACAACATATTACCCATACAATAACTTACCCGTTTGCAGCCTTACCCAACCCGCCCATGTTGACCCATACATACTTACCATCATTGTTAGTTAAGGATGTGTGTATAAAGCGAACACCCACAACCACAAATAATGAAGTTTAACAAAATAAAAATAGAAGTGGATACCTTTAGCAAACTCTCGTTCAGTAGATAGTTAAACAAAAATTTTACCCTCATAATTAAGATTGATAAGTTCTTGATATTTACACTCGATAGTACCAAACATAAATGCAATCGAGATATTGAAAATAGCATAGGGTTATTATGCACCTTCGGTTCCAATGGGACGTCTAAATTCAGCAATCTTGATTTTGTAAATCAATAAAACCTGATGCAATCAATAAAAACTGATGCAATCGAGATCTTGAATTGAAGACGGTCAATAAATTAAGCAAATTTCGAAATTTACCAAATAATCTTTTATAAAGAAAATAGAAGATGCAGTCAATTAGTCATTAATATATTTCTGGTCTAATTAGTATTCAAATCCTTAAACAACTAATCTTTTTAAGTAAGGTACATATTTCAAAAGCATGTTATAAATGATGCCATAATATAACAGAAGCTTACCTAGAGAATGTCCTCCAAGAAAAAGAAAAAAACTTCCCATGATATATAGAATGTCCTCCGAAAACTTCCCATCCAAACTAACACTAACACGATGAACTAACTCATTAGAAATATGTACCAATTCACAAGCTTGATTCCAGCGACACTCCGAAAATGACTTCCACAACAAAGCAATTGAGGCATTAACCATTCATACCCAGGAAGATAACGAACTCTGCAAATTCAAGTATCATCAATTATCAATTATAATAGTTAAAAACATGAACTAAAACAGCCTACAATTACAAAACCATCGAAACTAAATACAGTTCAAATGTTTACACAATTAAAGAAGAAAAAACAAACAAACAAACATGAAATTATTATTGCATAAACAACAATTAGACATAAGATTAGAATTGAAAAGATAAAATGAAGTAATATCATTGTTCCTTCTAAATTCACATAAAGTAAAAATAAAAATAAAAAAAATTAGCAAAAAATAATAATAATAAATAAAACAACAAAAAAGTGAAAAAACTTACAGTGAAATCTATACTTTAATTTACTCAATGCTTTTCAATTAATAATCCAAGACCTGGAGCTTTCTTTCTACTTGAGTTCCACGACGAGATCTTCATCGCCACCGCCGGATTTCTGCTTAGAACTTGCTTCTCGCAACCGCCTAAATCTTCATCATCGACATTCTCGCGATAGGAAACGGTATTGACCGAGTATAACGACAGAGTAATCGATGGCGGTGGTGACTGTCGGTATAACGTCGGATTAGTCAATTGAAGGTGAATCCATTGCCGTAATTTCTGGTTATGGAATTTGCGCTAGCGACAGTTGGCATAACGACTGGGTAATCAATTGAGGGCGAATTCATTGTCGTAATTTTGATTTGGAACTGATTTGTGAATCGTGACATATGAAACCCTGGGTGGATACCCTTAATTTTAATTTGGAAGTGCATTTACAACAGGGACAGTTGTAATTTGGTGGCAGATGTTTGTTATTTGGGTGGACGATTTAGTGTTATTACATGAAAACCCTAATTGATTTTTAGGGATGGAGAGTATGGAAGGAATGAATGAATGGGGAAGAAGCAAGTGACGTTCGAACACATTTTTTTTTAATTGTTAAAAAGTTCGGCCAATGATTTGTGGACAGATGTCAAGTTGTGAGGCATTAGAAGAATAAGGGGTGGGAAATATGTATTAGTAGACACGTGGCATATGTATATGTATTATTATAAGTTATAGATATATATATATATATATATATATATATATATATATATATATATATATATATATATATTCATACTACTAATTTAAAGAGTTTTCAAACAATATATATATATTACTATTTAAACGACGTAATTAACTTATGTTAAAATGTATTTACATATAATGTATTACGAGTGTAAATACATCCGTACAAATATTAAATACACTTTATAATATACCAATACATATAAAGGATAGCTATACTTGTATTTTCGTTCAATTTCCTCAAAGAATTCTACTCGCATTCATACGGTATTTTTACCCGTATTATACACAGTTTCTAGAAGTATTTACTATTGGTATATACCAATAGAAATCTGTATTTATTTGCGTAATATGTCATCCATGACCTAATCAATTTAATATGCTATCCATGACTTAATACATTTTAACTTATCATAGATATTTTCACTAAAAACCAAATTTTCAAGCCTATAAATAAGCACCATTTCTAACTCATTTTTACACATTCATTTTTCAAATTTTACTTCCAATTTTTACACACACTTGCAAGAACTCTCTCAAGTTTTGTTCTACTACTTCTTTCCAGCAACTTTATATTCTAAACTTGAGGTAAAAACTCTACTTCAATTCTTGTTCAATTCATATGTTTATAGCTATCTATATAAGAGTTTATAAACTAGAACATAGTTTAGTTGATTCTAAACTTGTTTGAAGAACTAATCTAATCTTTCTAACTTAACTCTAATAACACTTATTTATATGTATTATGATGTTATATTAAGTTAATATAAGAACTTATAACTTGTACATATGAAGAACACCTTGAAACTTAACATATATCGTTTAATCTCCATTCGGTAAAAAGCGGGCTGTTTTGGGTTGGGAATTAAAAACCTATCTTAGACTTTGAGTTCGAGGCTAAGACTTTGAAAATATGTTAATATATGTAAATAAGACTTCCAGTATTTTTTTCATAATTTTAGACAAAGTGAAAGTATTTTATCAAAAATCATATATTGGGTGGATGCCGGGATTTTTCCAAATCTGTCCACCGACACAAAAAGAGGGTAAAGCTCTAAAAATTACTACTTGTGATGAACTTTTCAAATTTGTTTTGTAAAATTTACTTCTTAATGAATCCATAGCAATTTGATTCACTTTAAACGGAGTTGTAATGAATATTTGGCGAGCAAAACAAAATCTGCTAAAATTAACGTTGTATGGAGGAAATTTATATTATAAAAACTATATTAACCATATCCTTGTTACCTTTTCCTATATCCTATATCTATTTGGACATGTTATCCGTAGTATAACAAAATATTATAATCTTGGTTAATTCTGTGATTGTATATATGTATAATAATATTCTTGGTACGTCTTAACACAATAAGTATACAATACGTTTTGATAAATCCTAAGACGATACGTACACAATACGTCTTAGTTAATTCTAAGACAATACGTATACAATACATCTCTGGGTTGATGCAAAGACAATACGTATACAATACGTCGTGGGGTAATTCTAAGATTATATATATATATATATATATATATATATATATATATATATACACCGATTATTGGACTGTTGGACTTTTCGAATTATTTTGGACTACTAACAAAGGACTACTAACAATGGACTACTAACATAAAATGTTAAAAATCATTATATAAGTATTCTATGAACTTGCTTTATTTTATTCATATGTCATATTATTATCTTAATCGTTATTATTGTTATAGGTTCGTGAATCCAAGGACGACGGTCATATTTTTAATAAGTTGAAAACTTATTATTAATATACTTTTACTACTGTGAGTATATAGTCCCATTTTTAAACTCTAAAAATATTTTGGGATGAGAATACATGCATTTTATGTTTTACGCCATGGACACAAGTACTTAAAATATATTCTACGTTGAGTTGTACCACCTTGCATATCTTCCCTAATAGCTTGGTAACTAATATTTACATGTTGTAAGAACATGTAAGCGCGAATCCTATTGATAGATCTATCGGGTTTGACAACCCCAACCGGGCTAGTCGCTCTAATATCGTAAACGGTTGCATAGTACTTCGTTTTTACTACACTTGGTACAGTGTAGGGAGATTTCATAATAAAGGGAATATGCTACATTAATGGTTAAGTATGGTTACCGAAGCGCTCAACAACTTATAGAATACTTTTATACACTTGCGAGTGTACATATATTTATAACTATGAAATCTTGTGGTCTATATTTATATCGATGCTAAACCTATATATCTCACCAACCTTTGTGTTGACTATTTAAGCATGTTTATTCTCAGGTCCTTAAGAAAGTCTTCCACTGTTGCATTATCTGAGCAAGCTGTGCATGGAGTCTCATGCTTTTGTTTAAATGAAGTGTTGCATTCAATAAAACCTTTGTCATGTATTATATTCGACAGTTATGTCATGTGTGTAGTATTTGGTAACCAATGTATCATGGGGATTATTTCTTAAATAATCGCCCACTTGTTTAAAGCATGCATTATGTATAATAATGGTGTGCTTTTAATGAAACGAATGCAATATTTTTCTAAAACGTATCATATAGAGGTCAAATACCTCGCTATGGGACCAATGAATAACGTACTGCGTTTATAGTAATATGGACGGGTCGTTTCAAGTGTTGTAATCGGTCTTCTAGAAAATAAGATAAACATCTTCATTAGCTAACATGGTATCATGAGCTATCCCTTTTTTCTTTTCTTTCTTTCTAAATCTGTTGCGTTCACCACAGCCAATGTACTATCCTTTATTATTCTTTGTATATTCTTCCGATGTCAATTTTTGAATGTAATTAAAACTCATGCAAAATAGTCGAAGAAACTTATTTCTTGGTTGATAAACAGATTAAGGTACATATTCTTCCTTTTTCTTATAAACCTACTGCCCCTGTCACAACCACTATCAAGCCGTCTGCTTCATCATGGCAACCTCCAACTATGATAAAATATATACCGTTACATCGGTCACTCATCTAATACCTGTAAAACTTAATCTTGAAAAGTTGAACTATTCTCACTAGAAAAAATTGTTCACCACACCAAAAACTTGATGTGAGAAACGTGGTATATGAATTGTTGTATAAAATAGTATGAAAAAATACCGATTAAAGATTACTACACACTAACGGGCAGTGTACCCGATCGTGTAGTAGTATAGTAAATGGTAAAATCCGTGTATCGTTCCAAGGACAATATCTAAGTCAAATTAGGATTATAGACTAAATTGTGATCAACTAAAAGAATTACAAATACAAGATATATTTTGGTTTGCCCTTTTACGATGGGCAAATCAAGTGATGAATAAGATTAAAAGACAATGTTTTTGGTATTTTAAGTTTATGAAAGTAAAAGTTAGTTTTGATATCAAATTAAGGAAATATGCTCATCTAGACTTTTTACCCTCAATGTTGAATGTTATTTAGGATTAAGATTGGATTGATTAATTAACTGGTTTACCAAGAGTAGTCTTGCGCAAACACTCAAACGGGATTACACGATGCAAGTGATGTTCTTGACATCTAAGACCTCCTACTTGTAATCAACTAATTCAACTAGTTTGAAGACTTGAAGAATGATCAAGTCAATGCTGTGTTGTACATGATCCACTCCTATATCAACTAATGGTTTAACTTAGTTCATTCCCTTGGTCCGGTTAAATGCTCAATTCACCCAACCCAAGTAATTAACTAAATGATATAATAAGATCCTTATAAACGTCACTAGATAAGGTAAATCACTAACACATGTTAATTAATGGAACTAAGTAGTTGAAAGTGTGTATAACAGATTCTAAGGAATTGGTCATTCTCCTAGACAATTACACATACTAATTAAGCTATTCCAAAGTATCTACAAGAGTTGTTCTTACATTCTCATGTAAATTAACCATTTGAACTCAACTTATCCATTTTGGTAAAAGACGGATAAACACATGTCACTAGGTGTAAATCAATATACTAACTTAATAAGATGATATTTCTTAATCAAATAAATATATCAACTAGTTGAATCGAAAGGATTAAACTTAACAAGAATGGTTCTTGTATTCAAGCATCAAACTATCGTGCATAATTACAATCAATCAATAGTAAACATTTAACATTTCGGTTATTTATCTAGATGAACATAAAATGGACTAGCCAACAATCATGCTTGAAAACTTAAACAAAACAGTAACAAACTTAGAATTCATTTTAATACAAGATTGACCTTTTAGGAGTAATCTTGGATGAAGCTCTTGAATGATCCTTGATTCTTCAATGACTTGAGGGCATAGATGCACTTTGATATGCTCAAGAATTACTTTGATTCGTACGTTTTAGTCTCAGAACAGAAAGGAAAGTGGTGCCCCTTAGAATGAAACTGGAAAGGACATTAAATAGGCTGGAAAGTGGTTGAAAAGCACTGTGCGCCAAGCGCACAAAAGAGAGTGCGCTGTGTGCACTGTTCACTTACTACACTTTTGCTTTACAGCTCAATATCGCACGTTCAAATCTGTTTTACTGGTAAAAGTGCGCGGAGTGGTGCGCTGAGCGCACAGTAGTGCTTAGCGCACACTGTGCTTGGCGCACTTTGGTTTCGAGTTTCATGTTCTCTGATCAAACTTTGTGTGCACGGCTGAGTGCGCTGAAACACACGCATACATTTGGATTGTTTGGGAGAGACGAACTTCGGTGAAAGTTCTTTAAAAATTTAGATCATTAGGGAAAATTGGATCTTTGAGAAAACGTTTTAAGATTTTAAAAATGTCGATGCTAGTTTTTAAACTAGACACGTTTTTCGATTTTAACCTCAAATTCCGGTTGAAGGTAACTGAAAACCGAAGTCTCAGTCGGTGATTAGCAAGCTATCCGCCCCCATGATTATAGTATCATGGAACTCTTAACCTGGAGCCCCCTGACGCGATATAAATATCGGTCTTTCATGACAATTTGTACAATTCAGATCAAGGGTTAAAACTGCGAAGACTGAGCTATCGCGTGGGACAGATCCTGCTCCAGCTTATATACCGTAATCGGTTTTACACTGGACAGCGCCTTAGATTTACCCTATCAAGTTTATTTTTGGGTTTGAAAGTTCAAGACTTTCCCTTCCCACTTTACCTTTATATCGTGAAATGATATTGGTATAAAATGATATAGTTTAGGAAGTTTGCTATATCAAGTAAGACGAAATTTAGAAGACTTTACTCCCTTCAAGGATGGACTAGATGCATCCTTTCCGTTTAGTGACTTTTATTTCTTTTATTTTTAAGCCAAAAGTACTTTCCAGCCGCGCACTCAGCCGCACACACAAAGTTTGATCAGAGAACATGAAACTCGAAACCAAAGTGCGCCAAGCATAGTGTGCGCCAAGCACTACTGTGCGCTCAGCGCACCACTCCGCGCACTTTTACCAGTAAAGCAGACTTGAACGTGCGATATCGAGCTGTAAAGCAAAAGTGTAGTAGGTGAACGTTCCAAGGACAATATCTAAGTCAAATTAGGATTATAACCTAAATTGTGATTAACTAAAAGAATTACAAGTACAAGATATATTGGGTTGCCCTTTAACGATGGGCGAATCAAATGATGAATAAAATCAAAAGACAATGTTTTTGGTATATGAAGTTTATGAAAGTAAAAAGAGAGTTTTGATATCAAATTAAGGAAATATGCTCATCTAGACTTTTTACCCTCAATGTTAATTAAGGTAAATCACTAACACATGTTAATTAATGGAACTAGGTAGTTAAAAGTGTGTATAACAGATTCTAAGGAATTAGTCATTCTCCTAGACAATTACACATACTAATTAAGCTATTCCAAAGTATCTACAAGAGTCGTTCTTACATTCTCATGTAAATTAACCATTTGAACTCAACTTATCCCTTTTGGTAAAAGACGGATAAACACATGTCACTAGGTGTAAATCAATATACTAACTTAATAAGATGGTATTTCTTAATCAAATGGATATATCAATTAGTTGAATCGAAAGGATTAAACTTAACTAGAATGGTTCTTGTATTCAGACATCAAACTATCGTGCATAATAACAATCAATCAATAGTAAATATTCAACATTTCGGTTATTTATCTAGATGAACATAAAATGGACTAGCCAACAATCATGCTTGAAAACTTAAACAAAATAGTAACAAAGTTAGAATTCATTGTAATACAAGATTGACCTTTTAGGAGTAATCTTGGATGAAGCTCTTGAATGATTTTTGATTCTTCAATGATTTGAGTGCATAGATGCACTTTGATAAGCCCAAGAATTACTTTAATTCGTATGTTTTAGTTTCAGAACAAAAAGGTAACTGGTGCCCCTTAGAATGAAACTGGAAAGGACATTAAATAGGCTGGAAAGTGGTGGAAAAACACTGTGCGCCAAGCGCACAAAAGAGAGTGCGCTGCGCGTACTGTTCACCTACTACACTTTTGTTTTACAGCTCGATATCGCACGTTCAAATCTGCTTTATTGGTAAAAGTGCGCGGAGTGGTGCGCTGAGCGCACAGTAGTGCGCGGCGCGCACTGTGCTTGGCGTACTTTGGTTTCGAGTTTCATGTTCTCTGATCAAACTTTGTGTGCGCAGCTGAGTGCGCTGCTAGGGTTCACGGCGCGCACCTGGTCTGATTTTGGCTTTCTTGTCTTGTTTTCGATCCCTGAGCTGTATCATCTATATTCTTTAATTTTTCTTCAAGTTTACCATGATTTTAGACCAGATTACAATAATATGAAATACAAACGGAAATACAATGTTTACATACAAAATGAACATCAATAGAACTCGATATTGCGACTAAAGATATGTCTAATTGGAGCAATATCAAATTCCCTCATACTTAGCTCTTGCTTGTCCTAAAGCAAGTCTTGTTCTAATCATAGGTATATAAAACATCAATATATATGAATCACACAAATTATTTTAAGTACACATCTCACTAATCACATGAAGCACGCAAAACACACACATTATTTTGGAACACAAACTCACGCTTTATGAAACACATATTTACACAATTTGGAATACACACTCTTGAGGTACACACACAATATATGAAACACACGCACACATTTGGATTGTTTGGGAGAGACGAACTTCGGAGAAAGTTCTTTAAAAATTTAGATCATTAGGGAAAATTGGATCTTTGAGAAAACGTTTTAAGATTTTAAAAATGTCGATGCTAGTTTTTAAACTAGACACGTTTTCCGGTTTTAACCTCAAATTCCGGTTGAGGGTAACTGAAAACCGAAGTCTCAGTCGGCGATTAGCAAGCTATCTGCCCCCATGATTATAGTATCATGGAACTCTTAACCGGGCGCCCCCTGACGCGATATAAATATCGGTATTTCATGACAATTTGTACAATTTAGATCAAGGGTTAAAACTGTGAAGAATGAGCTATCGCGTGGGACAGATCCTGCTCCAGCTTATATACCATAATCGGTTTTACACTGGACAACGCCTTGGATTTACCCTACCAAGTTTATTTTCGGGTTTGAAAGTTCAAGACTTTTCCTTCCCACTTTACCTTTATATCGTGAAATGATATTGGTATAAAATGATATAGTTTAGGAAGTTTGCTATATCAAGTAAGACGAAATTCGGAAGACTTTACTCCCTTCAAGGATGGACTAGATTCATCCTTCCGTTTAGTGACTTTTATTTCTTTTATTTTTAAGCCAAAAGTACTTTAATCGTTTTAACTTTGCAAAATTTTGTGATAGTAATTTGAAAAGATTAGTGAAATCCCCCACACTTGCCTTTTTCGCTAAGACTTTTAGTTCAAAAATTTAAAAATTTTCATAAATTGCGAAAATAAGCCAAGTTGCATTCCCGAGAGAATCCCTCCCCCCACACTTAAGAGTAAGTAAGGCCCTCATTACTTAAAATCAGAAAATTTTAAAAATTCACGAGGGCATTAGTGTGAAAAGAGTTCGAAAAACCTTGGAATATAGCCAGAGATCGTGAAACTTAGGTGAGCGATGGCGCTGAACTTAATGCCAGCATATGAACATCGTTCATTCCTTGATCTCTATCACAAATTCCAAATTGATTGTACTTCGCTGAACTTAATGCCAGCATCACTAAACCTTAACAATAAGAAACAAACAAACACACAAAAAGATATAGATAAAGGTGGTGTATTCAACACAACCACCACAAACGTTAATCCTACAACATAAATAGTCTAATTATTACAAACCATTGTTTTAAAATAAAATAAAAAACCGTTCTGAAAACTACCAAGTTGTTACCAAATGTCATCAAATAGGGCACATGAGCCCTCTAATTATCACCGAAGATGTTACCGGATGGCCAAGCGGAGTAGGTACCCGAACCATCATTCCTTGGCTTTCCATGCGGGTATTGTTCTTGAAAACGTCTATGTATATCGTCCATGGCCGCTTGTTCATCATATAACGGAGGACTAGGAATTCGGTTTGGGGTATGGTAATAGGTCGGTTGTTGGTATGAGGTAGCATAATACTCTTGGGGGTTTTGCATATACAATCTAACATTATGGCGAAGCCAATCGCCCCTATAATTACCCCACCTTTGATCATACTGTGACTGATAGTGCTCCAAATGAACATATATTTAGTAGCAATATCCTCCCAACATGTAAATTATTTAGTTGTAATTGTCCTATTTTAAGTTGTAATCGTTTATATTAAATAAGTGCGAAGACAAAAGGCGAAAAATACGATTTGAAGACGCAAATGACCAAAAAGCTCAAATGTACAAGATACAATCCAAGTGGTTCAATTTATTGATAAGAAACGTCTAAAAATGACAAAAGTACAAGTTACGGAAGGTAAAGTACAAGATATTAAATTATACGAAAAGACGTTCGAAAATCCGGAACCGGGACATGAGTCAACTATCACGCCCGACATAACGGACTAAAAATTAAAGTCTACTATGCACAAGAATATAATATAATATATAAATAATTATATTTATTATTTATATTTTATATTTATATATAAATTATGTCGACAAGCTAAGATCCAAAAAATTGTGAGCTGAAAAATCAAACTCCACGACTCGCGGAGTTTGAAGGCCAAAAACTCCACGACTCGCTGAGCAGCCAGATTCCAAAATGCCTATAAAAGGCCACGAGCTTCTGCAGTTTTAAAAAAAATATATATATAAATAATAATAATAATACTCTGTAATAAATAAATAAATATATATATAATATATATAGTATAGGGTAGTTTTATATTAGATTAGTTCGGGTTATGTAAAGGTTATTTTACGGGTTTTAAAGTCGGAGCTCTGTCCGTGTAACACTACGCGATAAATAATCAATGTAAGCTATGTTCTGCTTTTTAAATTGATGTCTCGTAGCTAAGTTATTATTATGCTTATTTAATACAGAAGTAATCATGATGTTGGGCTAAAAATATTAAAATTGGGTAATTGGGCTTTGTACCATAATTGGGGTTTGGACAAAAGAATAACACTTGTGGAAATTAGACTATGGGCTATTAATGGGATTTATATTAACTAAATGATAACTCATTAAATTAATATAGAGATTTACAATTTGACGTAGATATAAATAACCACATACGCTCGATCGGACACGATGGGCGGGATATCTATAAATACTAATAATTGTTCATTTGACCGGACACGGGGATGGATTAATAGTCAATGGACTCATTAAAACAGGGGTGGATTACATTCAAGGGTAATTGGTGTAATTGTTAACAAAGTATTAAAACCTTGGATTACACACAGTCGATAACCTGGTGTATTCATTAAATAAAGTATTAAGACCTTGTTACAGTTCGAATCCCCAGTTAGTTGGAATATTTGACTTCGGGCATAAGGTTAAATTTGCCGAGCATTTTATAATTATGATCGATGAACTATTGTGGAAAAAAACCAGATAGGTTTCAAATACATCCAGGACAAAGGACAATTAACCCAGGACAATAAATTAAAATCAAAACGTCAAACATCATAGTTACGGAAGTTTAAATAAGCATAATATATTTTATTTCATATTTCCTCGTACTTTTATTTATTGTCATTTTAATTATTGTTATTTATTTTATATTGGTTAAATATCGTCATTTACTTTACGCTTCGCTTAAAATATAAAATCGACAAACCGATCATTAAACGGTAAACCCCCTTTTATATATTATTATATATAATTATATATATTTTGTACAAATATAGTTATTTAAAATATAGTGTAAAATAAGCCAGCTCCCTGTAGAACGAACCGGACTTACTAAAAACTATACTACTCTACGATTAGGTACACTGCCTATAAGTGTTGTAGCAAGGTTTAGGTATATCCCATTTGTAAATAAATAATTAAAACTTGTGTAATTTGTAACGTATTTCGTAGTAAAATATAGTACTATCACGTACCCCCACGCTACCACATCAAGTTTTTGGCGCCGCTGCCGGGGACTCGGCGAAACGCTATATTTTTAATTTATTTTTGTATAAATATATTTATATATATTTTTAGAAAAACAATATAAAATAAAAAAAAACACGTTTTTCAAACTCCACGACTCGCGGAGTTTGCAGGCTTAAAACTCCACGACTCGCGGAGCCACCCTGACAGGCGCACCCAGGAACCCTACTTCGCATTTATTACGGAATATTATTAATTATTATTATTTTAAAACCCTAATTAGGTTTAATTAATTTAATATTTAATTTTTAGTTTTAATTAAATTTGTAATAATTACTTTTAATTAGTTTTATTATATATAAAAATTAATACTTTTATAAAATAAAAATATAAAAATAATATTTTTATAAAAATTGTACTTTTTACAACTTTAAGTTTATTTTTATATTTTGTATTTTTTTAGTGTAATATTTGTATCTTTATTGTTCGTAGCTAGTTTTAAGTTCTAGTATTTTGCCGTAGCTTATTTTTATTTTTAGATTTTTACGCTTTGCCGTTAAATCCCTTAAGTGCTATTTCTTTAGACTAAAATTTAGGTGCTTTAGAATTTTGCGACGATTTTAAAATTTTAGTGCCTTTTAAGTCACGACTCGCTACTTTCTTATTTTTATTTTTCGACGTTTTTCGACGCGCATTCTTTTTCTTTCTTATTTCTCGACGCTTTAGTTTTTAGGACTTAGAAATTTTCTCTATTTCTTATCTAATATCTCAAACGGAAAGAAAAATTATTTAAGTGGTTAAATTAATGGACGTTGACAATTTTCTGCTTCGTAGTAATAGTTGGATTTGTTAGTGGCTGGGTTGTGAGCTTCCGATTTAAAGGGTTCTGGCTCCCTGCTGCATCTTTTGGCTATTCGAAACGTGGGCAAAAGCAGAAAAGTCTATTAATTGGACAACTTATATAAGTTTTTCTATTTTTATAACTAATAGGATAATTAGTAAATGCACCACATTGTAGCTAAAATTTGGCCATCGCAATAAAATGGAAAATTTTGAAAACAAGGCTATGGAAACTCTTTTTGATATCCAAAATCAATTAAATCAATACTCTCAAATGGGTGTTGATGACAATTCGTTCGGTCAATCTTGGATCACGAATGACGAAACAATAACTGGTTGTGAAATCTGTGGAGATTATCACTCAACATGGAAATGTTATTATTACGTTCCTATGGAAAATTACGCACCCACGGAACCTGAATGGAATGATTATAAAGAATACAATTCAAATTAGGATTATTCCCAAGAATATTTCCAAACTCAACAACCAGTAGACGAGAAAAATTACGTGTCTGAAAATTTATTAGACAATATGAAAATCAAACTCGAAGAACTCAATGCTCAAAATGAACAAATGAGAGAGTTTGTAAACCGGCAAGCTGAAACTCTATCAGACTACACACCTGTTGATCTGAGGAGTATTGTACAAGAAAATCTCATATCATCGAATTTTGATGAATTCGAGAGCTCCGAAATCACCAACTATCCCGATGATACTTTTTATTCAGTCTTACCAATTTCACAACATATCGACACATTAGCCTCTACCGACGAAATCATCGATCCATCAATGGATAAAGAAGAAGTAAGGGTGACAAATTGGTACTCTTGGGAAAACGATAACGTTGAAAATTTTACTCCCGAGGCCAAACCGAACTTCACCATTATACAACCTTCCAACCCAATATTCTCAATAGACGAGTCATCTACCGAAAATGAACTACGAGCTGTAATAGATAATGACACCTCGGATTTCACCCAATTGGGTAATAGAGGTGAAAACTTTGATCCCGAGAATAAACGGAAGGAAATGTTAGGAATTGTCCACCCTATAGAAATATGTATGTCGGTGTATATCGATCCATTTGACCAAGAACTAGAAAAGAGACATATCCATTTACTAAAAGCTACACTTAAAAAAGAATTAAGTAGTGACGATCGGGTGGGTCTAAACTTTAAACCCATTGATATAATATATACCACCCGAGATGTAAATAACTGGCTCACTATTTTAATTCTTGGAACTTATTCTACCGACTTCACATGTCGTCAGCTAAGTGTGGGGAAGTTTAACCCCACTTAACGTTAAATTAGGGGTTCGGGTTAGTGCATAACTCGTTAATAAAAATGCATGATTAGGGTAAAAGACGCATTTTTAAAGATTAGCAAACAGTTCAGAAAAGCAACCGTTTTTGAAGAAAAATATGTGTGATAAAACAAGAAGGAATGAACGATGAGGCGCGCCATCTATCATTCGACGAGCTTTATAATTACAAACTGGGTATTTTTAATTACTTTTCTACACTAATCACCCTCATGAATTTATAATTATAGTCTGATTTCATGCAAATGAGGGCATTGCATGATCTCAAGTGTGGGGAAGGGTTATAAATTCTCTCGGGTTTGCACTTAGTTTATTTACCAAATTTTGTGAAAATTTAAAAAAATTTCAACTAAATGAAGTCAAAATCATGTTTATACATATTTATGAACGATGAAAACTAGGTGTTAATACCGAAATTATCGTTACCTCGAAAAGGACATAAATTGAGAAACAACTAAAACGCTTGAATTTATTTATTAAGATATAAAAAGACGCATGAAGAAAGCCAAGTGTGGGAAGAATGTACCAAGTTATTCAATTAAAAACTATCTATCATATGTTTCTGTAAAGTTATTGCAGGTGCTTTTGTTTTGGACTAAATTGACAGTTTTACCCGATTTACTGTAATACATTTGAAAGAAAAGATGGATCTACACGATGAATCAATTCCATCATTAAAAGGAAGTAAAGTCTTCCGAAAAAGAAACGCGCTTCTTGATTTAGGTCAGGAAGTTGTCGTCCAGACCAGCTGTAGGTTGACGAAAAATATAGAAAAGTCATCTCTAAAATCAGCAGGAAATCCACGGACCTCAGCATCAAACAGGGTCGCCAAGTGGTCAGATTTATCCTAACCATGAGAAGGATTTATCTAGTACAATGGGGGGCACCGTGCAAATTAGCTTGATAAGACTAATGAATCAGATACCCAGAAAGGATAATCTCCTTAAAAGATCAAAAATCAGCTTTTAAGCCTGATATTACTCAATCCTTGAGATTGACCTTAAAGATTGAGAATTCAAACTCATGGAATTCAATGATATCTAAACTCGAGCTTGAACGAGAAAATATTTTGATCAAATTATAAACCGATTTGTTTTCTGAAAACCCATTTTCAATGCGTTCATTACCATTGAACGTAAAATCCTAGTAATTCACCTGGAATACATTAAGTCACCTGAACCAAATCGGGTGTCAACCTTAAGAACAGTGGTTGCATAGCATGGTCGAAGATAGGACCTTGTGCCAGACCGAAAAATTATAAGGGTGAGCTTTACTATTGCTCCTACAACGGATAGTAATTGCGTCCGACACGTTATAGACCATAATTAAAAGCATGTCAGGGGACATTGCCTTAACAGTTGCTTGTTCAACGCTTTCCTTTACAACCGGACGGTAGTTTACCGAAATGTAATATACAGAGCAAGTATACTGGACGTGTTGCTTTCCTAATACAAGGTTAGCAAGTGGGTGACACAAAACCATAAGTTTTGAGCCAAAATTTTCAAATCTGAAACCCACAAAACCCACAAAAACATTTTGCAAACACCGGTGAAGGGTTATTCCGGAAAACTTATCTAGGATAAAAGCTAGAATGAATTTTCAAAAGATCAAATATTTTCATAAAGATCCAATTTCCTAAAGGATCTAAATTTTTATAGTCATGTGGGACAGTAAACCACATCGTTACTACCATTGTTCATACCGCCATCTCAAAATCACTAATGTATAAAGTGTGAAGAATAAAGAAGTGATTCGTGTGATGTATTATATTTCAAGTTCTGTATTGCTTGAGGACAAGCAACGTTCAAGTGTGAGGATATTTGATAGTGCTCCAAATGAACATATATTTAGTAGCAATATCCTCCCAACATGTAAATTATTTAGTTGTAATTGTCCTATTTTAAGTTGTAATTATTTATATTAAATAAGTGCCAAGACAAAAGGCGAAAACGATGATTTGAAGATGCAAATGACCAAAAAGCTCAAATGTACAAGATACAATCCAAGTGGTTCAATTTATTGATAAGAAACGTCTAAAAATGACAAAAGTACAAGTTGCGGAACGCAAAGTACAAGATATTAAATTATACGAAAGGACGTTCGAAAATCCGGAACTGGGACATGAGTCAACTATCAACGCCCGACACAACGGACTAAAAATTACAAGTCTACTATGCACAAGAATATAATATAATATATAAATAATTATATTAATTATTTATATTTTATATTTATATATAAATTATGTCGACAAGCTAAGATCCAAAAAATTGTGAGCTGAAAAATCAAACTCCATGACTCGCGGAGTTTGAAGGCCAAAAACTTCACGACTCGCTGAGCAGCCAGATTCCAAAATGCCTATAAAAGGCCACGAGCTTCTGCAGTTTTAAAAAAAATATATATATAAATAATAATAATAATACTCTGTAATAAATAAATAAATAAATATATATATAATATATATAGTATAGGGTAGTTTTATATTAGATTAGTTCGGGTTATGTAAAGGTTATTTTACGGGTTTTAAAGTCGGAGCTCTGTCCGTGTAACACTACGCGATAAATAATCAATGTAAGCTATGTTCTGCTTTTTAAATTGATGTCTCGTAGCTAAGTTATTATTATGCTTATTTAATACCGAAGTAATCATGATGTTGGGCTAAAAATATTAAAATTGGGTAATTGGGCTTTGTACCATAATTGGGGTTTGGACAAAAGAACGACACTTGTGGAAATTAGACTATGTGCTATTAATGGGATTTATATTAACTAAATGATACCTTATTAAA
Organism: Rutidosis leptorrhynchoides; assembly: GCF_046630445.1. NCBI lineage: Eukaryota > Viridiplantae > Streptophyta > Magnoliopsida > Asterales > Asteraceae > Rutidosis > Rutidosis leptorrhynchoides. Next base: position 43,153,170 of record NC_092340.1, read on the forward strand.
TTAATATAGAGATTTACAATTTGACGTAGATATAAATAACCACATACGCTCGATCGGACATGATGGGCGGGATATCTATAAATACTAATAATTGTTCATTTGACCGGACACGGGGATGGATTAATAGTCAATGGACTCATTAAAACAGGGGTGGATTACATTCAAGGGTAATTGGTGTAATTGTTAACAAAGTATTAAAACCTTGGATTACACACAGTCGATAACCTGGTGTATTCATTAAACAAAGTATTAAGACCTTGTTACAGTTCGAATCCCCAGTTAGTTGGAATATTTGACTTCGGGCATAAGGTTAAATTTGCCGAGCATTTTATAATTATGATCGATGAACTATTGTGGACAAAAACCAGATAGGTTTCAAATACATCCAGGACAAAGGACAATTAACCCAGGACAATAAATTAAAATCAAAACGTCAAACATCATAGTTACGGAAGTTTAAATAAGCATAATATATTTTATTTCATATTTCCTCGTACTTTTATTTATTGTCATTTTAATTATTGTTATTTATTTTATATTGGTTAAATATCGTCATTTACTTTAAGCTTCGCTTAAAATATAAAATCGACAAACCGGTCATTAAACGGTAAACCCCCTTTTATATATTATTATATATAATTATATATATTTTGTACAAATATAGTTATTTAAAATATAGTGTAAAATAAGCCAGCTCCCTGTGGAACGAACTGGACTTACTAAAAACTATACTACTCTACGATTAGGTACACTGCCTATAAGTGTTGTAGCAAGGTTTAGGTATATCCCATTTGTAAATAAATAATTAAAACTTGTGTTATTTGTAACGTATTTCGTAGTAAAATATAGTACTATCACGTACCCCCACGCTACCACATCAGTGACGCCCTGTTATGCTCCCTCTGTTCTTCCTGAAATTGGTGAAATTGTGTCTGTTGTTGCTCATATTGGTTATCTCTATTTTGGTAACCGACTCGCATATCATGGAAGCCCATAATAATTTCATCCAATTCATCTTCCCTTGACCTTTGTTGGCGCCTACGCCTCCTCCTTTCTGGTTGTGGTGGTTCCTCTTGACCTTCATCTTCAGGTGCCTCCATATGCACATCTTCTTCTTCGTTTTCTCTTCCTTCACCACTACCGCCGGCTTCATGATCATGTGCACGGGGCGGTGTGTTTTCCCTCGGAACAAATGGAATAAGCCTTTGATGATTATTATAGTCCAAATATTCTGCATTCAAATAATAAGTTTTGTTCGAAGGCTTCATTGTTGTATTGTTTGGAATTAACCGAGATAAATCGACACCAAAATGCCTAGCAATCTGGGTGATGTATTCTCCACCAACAATCGGGTTCAACCCTCTTTCTCCCCTTGAATTATCAAGATAACTCGCCAATGTAGATGGAATGTCGACACTGCTTTTGTTGTAAATTTTATCTACAAGAAAAACATCGAGACGTGTTACTTTATTGGTGCCATGTTTTCTTGCATTAAAAGTACATGCAACTAGCCGATGAATCATTCTTTTATCTTTATCGGTTATATCAGTATACTTGCTTCGGTTATCGAAAAATTGGAAGTTGCTCATATCGTTCCAAAACGGGCGTGGATCATAAGAATCTTCATAGTACTCGGATGATCGCAAATAAGCATTGAGTTGGTCATCATCAAGTTCGTCATATAGCCTAAATATTCGAGCAAGCTCAATTTGGCTAAGTGCCCGATCGACCCCACCTAAACAAAATCTCATAAAGTTTTGACGTGTTGGATCCATAATTAGAGCAAAACGTAAAGAGGCTATGAACTATTTGCATAACTGTGGGTATATAACATCACGAAATCTCATAATTTGTTCCCATGCCCTGATCGTTATTAATCTGCCCGTTGAAACCTAGTATTTTACCTCTAGCATTCTAGCCACTCTATCATACTCCCGTGCTTCCACCAATGGAGCTGGGTCAAAATACCACGTTGCATCGCATGATTTTTATGCCACCCAATTATAAGCACTTGTGTAATCCGGATGGTATCGAACATAGGCTAGCCAAAGCCTTGGGTCATTTTGATCCGGTGATTGTTGTCGTTCTTCTGGTGAAGAATGTCGTTCTTCAGATGAGTGCTCTTGTTCTTCACGATACCGGTGTGAAGGCTCTTCTCGCTGTTGATTACCCCTTGACCTAAAGTTATACCTAGACATCGTGAATTAGGCTTGGATTTGAGAAGATTTGGTTAAGAATTGAAAGATTGAAGTTAGGGTTTGGAATGTTTTAATTGAAGAGAGAAATTGGATCTGTAAATTTGGGTAAGAATTGGACAGAAATCAATTATGTGGTGTTAAAGAGGAGATAAAACAGTGGACCCTACCAAAAATTGAAACTGATCTGAGCTGAACAGGTGAGTGCGTCAAGCGCACACCTTAGTGGTGCGCGGCGCGCACTAGGGTTCCAAGGTTGTAAGTCTTCCGTCTAAATTTTTGTCAAGTGCGTTGAGCGCATAAAGGAGAGGTGCGGTATTTTCACGTTTGGTCAGCACATGGAGGTTAGTAACAGGCTGGTGATCGTAATGGTATTCAACAAAAATGAAAAATCACTCTAAATCATATAAATCACACAAAGACCTATTCTAACAGGTGTGAAGTTTTTAAGATTGAGTCGCTTCACTCGACTCCACCCCCAACCTTAGGTTGCGTTGGGGTTGAAGATGAGATTGACCTTATCCTCAATGTTCCTGGGTCCATCCACTTATAATTTGACCCTGTGTCCATTTACCTTAAAAATATCACCCTTCGCATTCTTTAATTCCACTGTTCCATACGGAAATACCTTGTTAACAACAAATGGTCCCATCCATCGGGACTTGAGTTTTCCAGGGAAAAGTTTGAATCTTGAGTTAAATAACAATACACGATCACCTTCATTAAAATCCTTTGGATTTTTAAGACGGTTATCATGCCAAACTTTGGTCTTTTCCTTGTAAATGAGTGAGTTTTCATAAGCGTTATGTCTCAACTCATCCAACTTATTAAGTTGGTTTAAACGTAGGTTTCCTGCTTCCTTAAGATCAAGATTACATGTCTTAAGAGCCCAATGTGCTTTATGCTCTATCTCCAAAGGGAGATGACATGCTTTCCCATAGACTAGGCGGTAAGGTGTGGTTCCAATAGGAGTTTTGTGGGCGGTTCGAAATGCCCAGAAAGCATCGTTAATCTTCATTGACCACACCTTAGAAGTTGATCCAACCGTTTTCTCAAGGATCCTTTTTAGTGCCCAGTTAGTATTTTTCAACTTGTCCACTTGTTTGTGGGTGATAAGATGTAGAAATTTTATGGGTTACCCCATATCGTTTCAACACCTTTTACAATTGGGTATTGCAAAAAGGGGTACCACGGTCACTAATTAAAGCCTTCGGGGTACCGAACCGGGCAAAAAGCTCTTTAAGAAAAGTTACAACAACTCGTGCATCGTTTGTGGGGAGAGCTTTTGCCTCTGCCCATTTTGACACATAGTCAACGGCAACGAGTATGTATTGGTTGGAATGAGACTTTGGGAATGGTCCCATGAAATCAATGCCCCAAATATCGAAAACCTCACAAACTTGAATTACGTTTTGTGGCATTTCGTCTCGTTGAGTGATCTTTCCTGCTCTTTGGGAAGAATCGCATGATTTACATATTTGGTGGGCATCCTTGAAGATGGTAGGCCAATAAAAACCGGCCTCATAGACTTTCCTCCCCGTTGTTTGGGGTCCGAAATGTCCACCAGTGGGACCAAGATGACATTGGAGGAGAATTTTGTTGCATTCTTCCCCGGAGACACATCGACGGATTATCCCATCGGGACACCGTTTAAAGAGATACAGGTCTTCCCAAAAATAGTATTTCAAGTCACGAAAAAATTTCTTCCGTTTTTGAAGTGACATACCAGTTTCGAGGAATCCACCCGCAAGATAATTGGCTATGTCTACAAACCAAGGATCATCAACTTTCTCAATTCTCATGAGATTTTCATCAGGAAAGTTATTTTGAATAACGGTCTCATGGAGAACCTCAAGATTTGGGTTCTCAAGGCGAGAAAGGTGATCGGCTGCAAGGTTTTCGGCCCCCTTTTTGTCCTTAATATCAATGTTGAATTCCTGCAAAAGCATGACCCAACGCATTAATCGGGGTTTAGCATGTTGCTTAGCAAACAAGTACTTTAAGGCCGAGTGGTCCGTGTAGACAACTGTCTTTGCTAGTACCAAGTAAGATCGGAATTTGTCAAATGAAAAGACAATTGCCAGGAGTTCTTTCTCAGTGGTAGTGTAATTAAGTTGGGCTCCTTGCAATGTCTTACTAGCATAATAAATGGGCTGGAAATGTTTTCCAATTCTTTGCCCCAAGACTGCACCAATAGCAAAGTCACTCGCATCACACATGAGTTCGAATGAAAGTGACCAATTCGGTGATATGAGAATGGGTGATTGTGTGAGCTTTGCTTTAAGAAGATTAAAGGCATTTAGACACTCGTCTGTAAAGACAAATGGAGCGTCTTTCTTTAGAAGTTTGTTCATAGGGGTTGCAATTTTCGAAAAATCCTTAATGAACTGACGGTAAAAATCGGCGTGCCCTAGAAAACTTCTTACACCTTTCACATTCGATGGTGGTGGTAATTTGGCTATGACTTCCACTTTAGCTCTATCTACCTCCATACCTGCACAAGAAATTTTATGACCTAATACAATGCCCTCTCTTACCATAAAATGGCATTTTTCCCAATTTAGTACAAGATTTGATTCTTCACACCTAATCAACATACGCTCAAGATTATGAAGACATGAGTCAAAAGAATCACCAAAAACTGAGAAGTCAGCCATGAATGCTTCCATAAAGTCCTCAATCATATCATGAAAAATGGCGACCATACACCTTTGAAAGGTAGCAGGGGCATTACATAAGCCAAAGGGCATACGTCGATAGGAGAATGTACCATAAGGGCATGTAAAGGTGGTTTTCTCTTGGTCCTCGGGTGCGATAGGGATTTGAAAATATCCTGAGAAACCGTCAAGAAAGCAATAGTTCTTTCCCGCTAACCTTTTCAACATTTAATCGATGTAGGGAAGGGGAAAGTGGTCTTTTCGGGTAGCATCATTTAATTTTCGATAATCAATACATACCCTCCAACCCGTGACAGTCCTAGTGGGGATTAGTTAGTCATTTTCATTGGTGATTACGTTCATGCCACCCTTTTTTGGTACACATTGGACCGGACTCACCCATGGACTATCCGAAATTGGGTAAATAAGACCCGCTTCTAGGAGTTTGACAATCTCCTTTTTAACGACTTCCTGCATGTGAGGGTTTAGTCACCTCTGTCTTTGTATACACGGTTTGAAGTTATCTTCCATCAATATTTTATGTGTACAATAAGAGGGACTTATGCCCTTAATATCACGAATTTTCCATGATATAGCCTGTTTATGGGCTTTTAACATGGAAACGAGTTTAGATTTCTCACTTACAGAGAGTTCAGATGAAATGATAATCGAGAGAATAGAATCCTCTTGAAGGTAAGCATATTCCAAGTGACATGGAAGTGGCTTTAGTTCCAAAACGGGAGGTTCTTCAATCGATGTTTGGCATCGGTATTCATTTTCCAAATCCAACTTCCTGTATGTTTTAACTGTTGGCTCATAACTGTTAGCCATTAAGGTGGTCAACATCTCCACCTCTTCCACCATGTTCTCTTCATCTCCTTCCGCCAAAATGCATTCTCCCGATCCTTGTAGATCTGGAAATTCCTGCAACAACTCCGAACGTGTGTCTATGGTTTGCAAATAATAACATTTATCATCAGTAGACTTGGGGTATTGCAAGGCATGGTCAACGGAAAAGGTCACCTTAATATCCCCAATGTTAAGGGTCAATTTCTGCCCATAAACATCTATCATAGCTCTAGCGGTATTAAGGAAAGGTCGACCTAATATAAGAGGCACTTGTGTGTCCTCTTCCATGTCCAAAATTACAAAATTGGCTGGAAATACTAGGGTACCCACTTTTACTAGCATATTCTCTAAAATTCCATGAGGGAATTTAACAGAGCGGTCCGCTAGTTGAATTGCCATTCGGGTTGGTTTTAGTACCCCTGGGTTTAGCTTAACATACAATGAATAAGGCATTAAGTTTATGCTAGCCCCCAAATCCGCTAATGCTTTAATACATTCCAAATCTCCCAGGAGACATGGTATAGTAAAACTCCCAGGATCTGCTAATTTCTTTGGAATTGTGTTCATCAAAACTGCTGAGCAATTTGCCTTCATGGTGACGGAGGAAAGTTCCTCCATTTTCTTCCGGCTAGTAAGTAAGTCTTTTAAGAACTTAGCATACTTGGGCATACATGAAATCACATCAATAAAAGGCATATTTATGTTAATTTGTTTAAACATATTGAGAAATTTTGACCTTTCAGCTTCGAGCCTTTCTTGTTGTTGCTTCCTCGGGTATGGGATCGGTGGTTGATATGGCTTTATTACTAGTTTCTCCCATTCTATCTCCTCAACCACTTATTCTGGATCCTTAACCGGTTTATCTTCCTTGTTGACTAAAATCAGAATCTTTGGGCATCCTTGGTGCTTCATATGTTAAACCACTCCGTGTGGTGATAACACTGGCGTGCTCATTTCGGGGGTTCTTATTGGTATCGCCCGGTAAACTCCCTGGTTTTCTTTCACTAAGTAAACTTGCCAAACCACTCATTTGCTTCTCCAAATTCTGAATTGTGGCTTGTTGGTTTCTAAATTGGTGTTCGTTTTTCTCGTTCGTTTGGCTTATGCTTGTAACAAGTTGTGTTTGTGATGCAATCAACTTTTCTAACATATTCTCCACATTTGACTTTTTTTCCTCATTTTGGGTTTTTTGATAAAAATCCAGAGTTTGTTGTTGGAACCCACTACTTGACCCTTATTGGAAATTGGAATTTTGGCCTTGAGGGTTGTAAGGGTTATTGAAGTTTCGGTTGAATTGGGCTCTTCCTTGATATTGATTATTGTTTCTTTGGCTTATGAAAGCCGCTTCTTCTTTCTGAGCCATTGTTAAACCTGCATCACAATCTTTTCCTAAATGTAAACCACCACAATATTCACAACCTACTTTCATACCATGGATCTCTTTGGTGACCTTTTCCATGTTTCGAGCAATACCATCTATCTTTACGCTTAGAGAACCAACGTCATCATAAGCACCAGCACTTGAGACTTGAGCATGACGGGTAATGGGTCTTTCTTGGTGCCATTCATGAGAATAATCGGCTTGCTTTTCGATTATCTCATAAGCTTCTTGCTCGGTTTTGTCCATGAGTGAACCTCCTGCCGCTTGATCAATGAAAATTCGGGTTGCAACATCACAACCCTTGTAGGAGATTTGAACCTTTTGGAAGGTATCCAAACCGTGATTTGGATAACCTCTTAACATCTTGGAAAATCGATTCCATGCTTCATACAAGGTTTCCAACGACTTTTGACAAAATTGTGTAATTTCTTGTTGGAGTCTTGCGGATTTGGAAGCTGGAAAGAATTTCTTTAGAAATTTTTCTAACATATCATCCCAAGGACCAAGAGAAAACCACCTTTACATGCCCTTATGGTACATTCTCCTATCGACGTATGCCCTTTGGCTTATGTAATGCCCCTGCTACCTTTCAAAGGTGTATGGTCGCCATTTTTCATGATATGATTGAGGACTTTATGGAAGTATTCATGGATGACTTCTCAGTTTTCGGTGATTCTTTTGACTCATGTCTTCATAATCTTGAGCGTATGTAGATTAGGTGTGAAGAATCAAATCTTGTACTAAACTGGGAAAAATGCCATTTTATGGTAAGAGAGGGCATTGTATTAGGTCATAAAATTTCTTATGCAGGTATGGAGGTAAATAAAGCTAAAGTGGAGGTCATTAGCCAAATTACCACCACCATCGAATGTGAAAGGTGTAAGAAGTTTTTTAGGGCACGCCGGTTTTTACCGTCGGTTCATTAAGGATTTTTCAAAAATTGCAACCTCTATGAACAAACTTCTAGAGAAAGATGCTCCATTTATCTTTACGGATGAGTGTCTAAACGCCTTTAATCTTCTTAAAGCAAAGCTCACACAATCACCCATTCTCATATCACCAAATTGGTCACTTCCATTCGAACTAATGTGTGATGCGAGTGACTTTGCTATTGGTGCAGTCTTGGGGCAAAGAATTGGAAAACATTTCCAGCCCATTTGTTATGCTAGTAAGACATTGAAAGGAGCCCAACTTAATTACACTACCACCGAGAAGGAACTCCTGGCAGTTGTCTTTTCATTTGACAAATTTCGATCTTACTTGGTACTAGCAAAGACAGTTGTCTACACGGACCACTCGGCCTTAAAGTACTTGCTTGCTAAACAAGATGCTAAACCCCGATTAATACGTTGGGTCTTGCTTTTGCAGGAATTCGACATTGATATTAAGGACAAAAAGGGGGCCGAAAACCTTGCAGTCGATCACCTTTCTCGCCTTGAGAACCCAAATCTTGAGGTTCTCTATGAGACCGTTATTCAAGATAACTTTTCTGATGAAAATCTCATGAGAATTGAGAAAGTTGATGATCCTTGGTTTGTAGACATAGCCAATTATCTTGCGGGTGGATTCCTCGAAACTGGTATGTCACATCAAAAATGGAAGAAATTTTTTAGTGACTTGAAATACTATTTTTGGGAAGACCCGTATCTCTTTAAACGGTATCCCGATGGGATAATCCGTCGATGTGTCTCTGGGGAAGAATGCAACAAAATTCTTCTCCAATGTCATCTTGGTCCCACTGGTGGACATTTCGGACCTCAAACAGCGGGGATGAAAGTCTATGAGGCCGGTTTTTATTGGCCTACCATCTTCAAGGATGCCCACCAAATATGTAAATCATGCGATTCTTGCCAAACAGCAGGAAAGATCACTCAACGAGACGAAATGCCTCAAAATGTAATTCAAGTTTGGGGCATTGATTTCATGGGACCATTCCCAAAGTCTCATTCCAACCAATACATACTCGTTGCCGTTGACTACGTGTCAAAATGGGCAGAGGCAAAAGCTCTCCCCACAAACGATGCACGAGTTGTTGTAACTTTTCTTAAAGAACTTTTTGCCATGTTCGGTACCCCGAAGGCTTTAATTAGTGACCATGGTACCCATTTTTGAAACACCCAATTGAAAAAGGTGTTGAAACGATATGGGGTAACCCATAAAATTTCTACATCTTATTACCCACAAATAAGTGGACAAGTTGAAAATACTAACCGGGCACTAAAAAGGATCCTTGAGAAAACGGTTGGATCAACTCCTAAGGTGTGGTTAACGAAGCTTAACGATGCTTTGTGGGCATTTCGAACCCCCCACAAAACTCCTATTGGAACCACCGCCTAGTCTATGGGAAAGCATATCATCTCCCTTTGGAGATAGAGCATAAAGCACATTGGGCTCTTAAGACATGTAATCTTGATCTTAAGGAAGCAGGAAACCTACGTTTAAACCAACTTAATGAGTTGGATGAGTTGAGACATAACGCTTATGAAAACTCACTCATTTACAAGGAAAAGACCAAAGTTTGGCATGATAACCGTCTTAAAAATCCAAAGGATTTTAAAGAAGGTGATCGTGTATTGTTATTTAACTCAAGATTCAAACTTTTCCCTGGAAAACTCAAGTCCCGATGGATGGGACCATTTGTTGTTAACAAGGTATTATCGTATGGAACGGTGAAATTAACGAATGCGAAGGGTGATATTTTTTAGGTAAATGGTCACAGGGTCAAATTATATGTGGATAGACCCAGGAACATAGAAGATGAGGTCAATCTCATCTTCAACCCCAATGCAACCTAAGGTTGGGGGTGGAGTCGAGTGAAGCGACTCAATCTTAAAAGCTTCACACTTGTTAGAATAGGTCTTTGTGTGATTTATATGATTTTGAGTGATTTTTCATTTTTGTTGAATAACATTACGATCACCAGCATGTTACCAACCTCCCTGTGCTGACCAAACGCGAAAATACCGGAAAGACACCAAGTGCGCGCCGTGCACCTCTCCTCTATGTGCCCAGCGCACTTGACAAAAATTTGGACAGAAGACTTGGAACCCTAGTGCACGCCGTGCACCACTAAGGTGTGCGCTTGGCGCACTCACCTATTTAGCTCAGATCAGTTTCGATTTTTGGTGGGGTCCACTATTTTATCTCCTCTTTAACACCACATAATCGATTTCTGTCCAATTCTTACCCAAATTTACAGATCCAATTTCTCTCTTCAATTAAAACAATCCAAACCCTAACTTCAATCTTTCAATTCTTAACCAAATCTTCTCAAATCCAAGCCTAATTCACGATGTCTAGGTATAACTTTAGGTCAAGGGGTAATCAACATCGAGAAGAGCCTTCACACCGGTATCGTGAAGAACAAGATCACTTATCTGAAGAACGGCATTCTTTACCAGAAGAACGACAACAATCACCGGATCAAAATGACCCAATGCTTTGGCTAGCCTATGTCCGAGACCATCCGGATTACACAAGTGCTTATAATTGGGTGGAATAAAAATCATGTGATGCAACGTGGTATTTTGACCCGGCCCCATTAGTGGAAGCACGGGAGTATGATAGAGTGGCTAGAATGCTAGAGGTAAAATACCAGGTTTCAACGGGCAGATTAATAACGATTAGGGCATGGGAACAAATTATGAGATTTTGTGATGTTATATACCCACAGTTATGCAAAGAGTTCATAGCCTCTTTACATTTTGATCTAATTATGGATCCAACACGTCAAAACTTTAAGAGATTTCATTTAGGTGGGGCCGATCGGGCACTTAGCAAAATTGAGCTTGCTCGAATATTCGGGCTATATGACGAACTTGATGATGACCAACTCAATGCTTATTTGCGGTCATCCGAGTACTATGAAGATTCTTATGATCCACGCCTATTTTGGAACGATATGAGCAACTTCCAATTTTTCGCTAGCCGAAGCAAGTCTACAACAAAAGCAGTGTCGACATTCCATCTACATTGGCGAGTTATCTTGATAATTCAAGGGGAGAAAGAGGGTTGAACTCGATTGTTGGTGGACAATACATCACCCAGATTGCTAGGCATTTTGGTGTCGATTTATCTCAGTTAATTCCAAACAATACAACAATGAAGCCTTTGAAAAAAACTTATTATTTGAATGCAGAATTTTTGGACTATAATAATCATCAAAGGCTTATTCCATTTGTTCCAAGGGAAAACGCACCGCCCCGTGCACATGATCATGAAGCCGGCGGTAGTGGTGAAGGAAGAGAAAACGAAGAAGAAGATGTGCATATGGATGCACCTGAAGGTGAAGGTCAAGAGGAACCACCACAACCAGAAAGGAGGAGGCGTAGGCGCCAACAAAGGTCAAGGGAAGATGATTGGATGAAATTATTATGGGCTTCCATGATATGCGAGTCAGTTACCAAAATAGAGATAACCAATATGAGCAACAACAGACACAATTTCACCAATTTCAGGAAGAACAGAGGGAGCATAATAGGGCATCACGGTATGATCAAAGGTGGGATAATTATAGGGGCGATTGGCTTCGCCATAATGTTGGATTGTATATGCAAAACCTCCAAGCGTATTATGCTACCTCATACCAACAACCGACCTATTACCATACCCCAAACCGAATTCTTAGTCCTCCATTATATGATGAACATGCAGCCATGGAAGATGCACATAGACGTTTTCAAGAATAATACCCGCATGGAAGGCCAACGAATGATGGTTCGGGTACCTACTCCGCTTGGCCATCCGGTAACATCTTCGGTGATAATTAGAGGGCTCATGTGCCCTATTTGATGACATTTGGTAACAATTTGGTAGTTTTCAGAACGGTTTTTTATTTTTATTTATTTTAAAACAATGGTTTGTAATAATTAGACTATTTATGTTGTAGGATTAACGTTTGTGGTGGTTGTGTTGAATACACCACCTTTATCTATATCATTTTGTGTGTTTGTTTGTTTCTTATTGTTAAGGTTTAGTGATGCTGGCATTAAGTTCAGCGAAGTACAATCAATTTGGAATTTGTGATAGAGATCAAGGAATGAACGATGTTCATATGCTGGCATTAAGTTCAGCGCCATCGCTCACCTAAGTTTCACAATCTCCGGCTATATTCCAAGGTTTTTCGAACTCTTTTCACACTAATGCCCTCGTGAATTTTTAAAATTTTCTGATTTTAAGTAATGAGGGCCTTACTTACTCTTAAGTGTGGGGGGAGGGATTCTCTCGGGAATGCAACTTGGCTTATTTTCGCAATTTATGAAAATTTTTAAATTTTTGAACTAAAAGTCTTAGCGAAAAAGGCAAGTGTGGGGGATTTCACTAATCTTTTCGAATTACTATCACAAAATTTTGCAAATTTAAAACGATTAAAGTACTTTTGGCTTAAAAATAAAAGAAATAAAAGTTACTAAACGGAAAGGAAGCATCTAGTCCATCCTTGAAGGGAGTAAAGTCTTTCGAATTTCGTCTTACTTGATATAGCAAACTTCCTAAAGTATATCATTTTATACCAATATCATGTCACGATATAAAGGTAAAGTGGGAAGGGAAATTCTTGAACTTTCAAACCCGAAAATAAACTTGGTAGGGTAAATCCAAGGGGTTATCCAGTGTAAAACCGATTACAGTATATAAGCTGTAGCAGGATCTGTCCCACGCGATAGCTCAGTCTTCGGAGTTTTAACCCTTAATCTAAATTGTACAAATTATCATGAAAGACCGATATTTATATCGTGTCAGGGGACGCCCGGTTAAGAGTTACATGATACTATAATCATGGGGGCGGATAGCTTGCTAATTGCCGACTGAGACTTCGTTTTTCAGTTACCCTCAACCGGAATTTGAGGTTAAAACCGGAAAACGTGTCTAGTTTAAAAACTAGCATCGACATTTTCAAAATATTAAAACGTTTTCTCAAAGATCCAATTTTCACTAAGGATCCAAATTTTTAAAGAACTTTTCACCGAAGTTCGTCTCTCCCAAACAATCCAAATGTGTGCGTGTGTTTCATATATTGTGTGTGTACCTCAAGAGTGTGTATTCCAAATTGTGTAAATATGTGTTTCATAAAGCGTAAGTTTGAGTTCCAAAATAATGTGTGTGTTTTGCGTGTTTCATGTGATTAGTGTGATGTGTACTTCAAATAATTTGTGTGATTCATATATTTTGATGTTTTGTATACCTATGATTAGAACAAGACTTGCTTGAGGACAAGCAAGAGCTAAGTATGGGGGAATTTGATATTGCTCCAATTAGACATATCTTTAGTCGCAATATCGAGTTCTATTGATGTTCATTTTGTATGTAAACATTGTATTTCCGTTTGTATTTCATATTATTGTAATCTGGTCTAAAATCATGGTAAACTTAAAGAAAAATTAAAGAATATAGATGATACAGCTCAGGGATCGAAAACAAGATAAGAAAGCCAAAATCAGACCAGGTGCGCGCCGTGCACCCTAGCAGCGCACTCCGCCGTGCACACAAAGTTTGATCAGAGAACATGAAACTCGAAACCAAAGTGTGCCAAGCACAGTGCGCGTCACGTACTATTGTGCGCTCAGCGCACCACTCCGCGCACTTTTACCAGTAAAGCAGATTTAAACGTGCGATATCAAGCTGTAAAGCAAAAGTGTAGTAGGTGAATAGTGCGCGCAGCGCACTCTCTTTTGTGCGCTTGGCGCACAGTGCTTTTCAACCACTTTCTAGCCTATTTAATGTCCTTTCCAGTTTCATTCTAAGGGGCACCAGTTTCCTTTCTGTTCTGAGACTAAAACATACGAATCAAAGTAATTCTTGGGCTTATCAAAGTGCATCTATGCACTCAAATCATTGAAGAATCAAGGATCATTCAAGAGCTTCATCCAAGATTACTCCTAAAAGGTCAATCTTGTATTACAATGAATTCTAACTTTGTTACTGTTTTGTTTAAGTTTTCAAGCATGATTGTTGGCTAGTCCATTTTATGTTCATCTAGATAAATAATCGAAATGTTGAATGTTTACTATTGATTGATTGTTATTATGCACGATAGTTTGATGTTTGAATACAAGAACCATTCTTGTTAAATTTAATCCTTTCGATTCAACTAGTTGATATATTCATTTGATTAAGAAACACCATCTTATTAAGTTAGTATGTTGATTTACACCTAGTGACATGTGTTTATCCGTCTTTTACCAAAAGGGATAAGTTGAGTTCAAATGGTTAATTTACATGAGAATGTAAGAACGACAATTGTAGATACTTTGGAATAGCTTAATTAGTATGTGTAATTGTCTAGGAGAATGACCAATTCCTTAGAATCTGTTATACACACTTTCAACTACCTAGTTCCATTAATTAACATGTGTTAGTGATTTACCTTAGCTAGTGACGTTTATAAGGATCTTATTATATCATTTAGTTAATTATTTGGGTTGGGTGAATTGAGCATTTAACCGGACCAAGGGAATGAACTAAGTTAAACCATTAGTTGATATAGGAGTGGATCATGTACAACACAACATTGACTTGATCATTCTTCAAGTCTTCAAACTAGTTGAATTAGTTGATTACAAATAGGAGGTCTTAGATGTCAAGAACATCACTTGCATCGTGTAATCCCGTTTGAGTGCTTGCGCAAGACTACTCTTGGTAAACCAATTAATTAGTTCTCATGCATAATCAATCAATCCGATCTTAATCCTAAATAACATTTAACATTGAGGGTAAAAAGTCTAGATGAGCATATTTCCTTAATTTGATATCAAAACTATCTTTTTACTTTCATAAACTTAAAATAACAAAAACATTGTCTTTTAATCTTATTCATCACTTGATTCGCCCATCGTAAAAGGGCAAACCAAAATATCTTGTAATTGTAATTTTCTTAGTTAATCACAATTTAGTTTATAATCCTAATTTGACTTAGATATTGTCCTTGGAATGATACACTAATTCTGTGGTATCCACATGGATATTCGTCACTATATCCGAATCGCTCCTTGAACGTGTACTTAATTCTAAACCTCAAACCGCCAATGATGCTTGGACATTTCTTGAAAAAATATTTCAAGACAATAAACAATCCAAGACTCTTGAACTCAATGCGGAATTATGGGGGCTAAATATTGGAGACCTAACCATCGAAGCTTATTTTCACAAAATAGATCAAATCGCAACTCACCTCAAAAATCTTGGATCAACAGTTAAAGATCCGAACCTGGTTATGTACGCGGTTACTGGCTTAAAAGACAAATACCCACATGCTGCTCACATCATCATTCATCGACAACCCTTCCCTGACTTGAACACCGCTCGTTCGATGCTTACCTTGGAAGAAATGGCAGCAAATCGGAAAATGAATACATCAACCGTATCCCTTACTACACCATCCAATCCTACTGTTCTTGTCACACAAACAAATACCGGCTCAAACTTGTCCTCCAATCAGCCTTAACTGTGTAACAATTTCTCCAAGGGATATTGTAGGTTTGGCGAACGTTGCAGGTTTCTTCATCCTGGTCACACACGCAACAACAATTCTCGGTCCAACAACAACAATCGCCTCAATAACAGCCTGAATCAAGCACAATTGCTCAAGATAATCTCATCCCAACAACAACAACTATTGCAACAGACCCACATGCGACCTATGGGCCTCGTCAGCAAGCCTCCTCTTTAGTCTCCGAATTATGGTCCCCTAAGCTACAGTACTCCTTGTAACCAGGCTCAACAACAGCAGTCCGGATACTTTACTGGGCTTGCAGGCCTCAATAATCTGCATACTCAGGCCGGTTTTCTTGGTGGTCCGCCAAGATTTTCTAGCACACATCATGTTCACCCTGGACCAAATGTATACAATAGCACTCATGGGCCTCATGCACTTTATGTTGGACAACCCAACACATACATCTCGTTTACCGTAGACCCTAACACACAGACTAAAGAAACAGTTTTTCCGAATGCATTTAGTTCAATAACTCTCCAGGACTACGGGGCTGCAGGCTGGCACATGGACACTGGTGCGTCATCCCATCTTACCTCTCACATTAATAATCTAAATACTGTTTTTAATCATCGCAGGTATCCGTCTGTTATTGTTGGCGATGGGAATGTTATCCCTGTTACCAATACTGGACATAGCTTGTTGCCCTCTCTCCATCGCCCACTTCACCTAAATAACACTCTTGTCACCCCTAATATAGTTAAAAATCTTATCTCTGTCCAGCAATTTACTCGTGACAATAAAGTTTCTGTTGAATTTGGCCCGTTTGATTTTTCTGTGAAGGACTATCTGACGCGCCAACTCCTCCTCCGATGTGACAGCACGGGGGATCTTTATCCGGTCACTTCTCCTACATCACAACCGACTCAGCAAGCCCTACTTACTTCTCCTGTCTCATGGCATCAACGTCTCGGTCATCCCGGGAACGATGTTTTCCAAAAACTTATTTCTAGTAAAAATATAATTTGTAATAAGATGACGTCTCCCATGTTTTGTCACGCTTGCCAACTTGGCAAACATGTGCGACTTCCTTTCTCCGTTTCTAGTTCTAGTGTTAATTCAGTATTTGATATTATTCATTCTGACTTATGGACTTCTCCTGTATCAAGTCTCAGTGGATTAAAATACTATATTATATTTCTTGATCATTTTTCTCATTATTTATGGGTGTTTCCTTCACGTCATAAATCTGATGCAATCAATAAATTTATTCAATTTCGCACTTATATTAAAATGCAATTCAATCACAAAATCAAAGCCTTTCAATGCGATCACGGTGGTGAGTTTGACAACACCGCCTTTCACCAACTTCTCCAATCTAATGGTATCCATTTTCGTTTCTCGTGCCCTCAGACCTCCCAACAAAACGGGAAGTCCGAACGTATGCTTCGCACCATTAACAACTTTATTAGCACTCTTCTTTTTCAAGCTCACCTTCCTCCCTCATATTGGGTTGAAGCCCTCCATATGGCTTTACATCTCCTTAATATTCTTTCATCTTCCACCATCAATCACGAAATACCTCACACTCGCCTTTTCAAAACCATTCCCAACTATTCCAACCTCCGCGTCTTCGGATGCCTCTGCTATCTCCACCTTAACACCACAAACAAACTTGCGCCTCGCTCCACTCCCTGTATTTTCCTCGGATATCCCCCCAATCACAGAGGGTATCGATGCCTCGATCTCACCAACAACAAAATCATCATATCTCGTCATGTCACGTTTGATGAAACATCTTTCCACTTTGGATCCATGACGCCTACCCAGCCTCCTGTTTATGACTTCCTTGATCCACCTCCAAACTTATACTCTCGCTATATCCACATTCCTACCTCACCTGCACCTCACACTCCTCCAACGACTGCTCCACCCGTTCATCCCTCTTCGGAGGCACCACCTCCTCTTATCGTGCCTATACCCACTCCTCCACCTCCATCTTCTCAGTCCACTCATCCTATGGTCACTCGCACTCATCTCGGTACCACCAAGCCCGTCGAACGCCACAACCTTCAGACTTCCACCCTTTCTCTCATTCCTCGTCCTCGTACCTACTATCACGATATTACTGATCCTAATTGGCGACAAGCTATGACTGACGAATATAATGCCTTAATTAACAACAGTACTTGGAGACTTGTGCCTCGCCTGACGGACACGAACATAGTTCGCTCCATGTGGTTGTACAAGCACAAGTTCAATGCAGATGGTACTTTGAGCAGGTATAAGGCTCGGCTCGTTGCTAATGGTCGTAGCCAACAGATAGGAGTTGATTGTGACGAGACTTTTAGCCCAGTTATCAAACCGGCCACTATTCGCACTGTTATAAGTTTGGCGATTTCTCGACACTGGCCCGTTCACCAGCTGGATGTCAAGAACGCCTTCCTTCATGGGCCGATCTCTGAAACTGTATATATGCATCAGCCGCCTGGGTTTAAGGACCCCAGATACCCCGATCATGTATGCTTATTGCAAAAGTCACTTTACGGCCTTAAACAGGCCCTACGCACATGGTTTCAGCGCTTTTCTGGGTATGCTCAGCGGATTGGATTTCATCATAGTCGCTGCGACACTTCCCTTTTCATTTAACGAGAGGGATCAGATACAGCCTACTTGCTTTTATACGTCGATGATATTGTGTTAACAGCTTCATCTACATGTCTACTTCAGCGGATTATTACTTTATTACATAAGGAATTTGCGATGACTGACCTTGGCATGCTTAACTACTTTCTAGGAATCTCCGTCACTCGTACAACCTCTGGGATGTTTTTATCTCAGAAAAAGTACGCCACAGAAATTATTGAGCGTGCTTACATGATCACTTGCAAACCTTGTAGGACCCCGGTTGAATCTGGGGCTAAGCTTACCGCTCATGGGCCACCAGTGTTGGACCCTACTCTTTATCGTAGTCTTGCAGGTGCCTTACAGTATCTCACATTTACTCGCCCGGACATCACTTATGCAGTTCAACGGATTTGTTTATTTATGCATGATCCCCGAGAGCAGCACTTTCAAGCTCTCAAACGGATCATCCGATATGTTCAGGGGACTACTGACCTTGGTCTACAGCTATTTGCTTCCTCACCATCCTCACTGGTTGCTTACTCAGATGCTGATTGGGCCGGTTGCCCCATCACCAGGCGCTCTACTTCTGGTTATTGTGTCTTTCTCGGGAATAACATGTTGTCATGGTCTTCGAAGCGTTAGCTGACGCCCTCTCGTTCAAGTGCAGAGGCTGAGTATCGCGGGGTTGCTAATGTTGTTGCCGAGACATGTTGGATACGTAATCTTCTTCGTGAGCTTCACTAATAAGGATCAAGAATATTAAACAAATCACAAACGTGATTAGTTAGAAAATAACTCGCGCACGAGTTGAGAAAACAAGAACGCCAAAGCAATTCTTAAAGAAATATTATTTAATAATTCAAAATGGAAGATATCTCCTCGTATTACATATACGGACCCTATATATAATAAAATACCAAGACCCCTAACTAACTTGGACTCTTAACATTTAAACTTAAGGAAACAAATAATATAATAAATAAATAAGATAAGATAAATTATTATTTAGATAAAATTAATATTCTAACTAACTAATACGGATCAATTAACAATGGAACAAAATCCTACGCCAAATAGCCTTTGATCCTTTTAACCCGAGTCCCACATCAGTCTTCTCCACCTGAAAAGAACTCCACCTCGAGTTCCAGTTAAATAAGGCGATACACCCGGATCAAAGACAAACCAATCAATGACAAATTCTTTAGTGCCATTCCAAATAAATTTGAGCTGAATCCTCCTACAATTTTTTTGCTCCAAAATCCTTTGATTCTTCTCAAAATCATCATTATAGCCAACATTGTATACAAACATATCTTTCATTCTAATCTTTTTGCTAGTATCTAGTAAGTTAATCAAATAAACATATGATACTTTTTTGTCTCCATCTTTTAAAACCCCTACAACCTCACCTTTATCAAGAATACCTTCAGAACTCGTGACTAACTTGCATATTGATAAATTCTCTTCTTTTAAATTAAAGCCTAACAAGTAAGAATCTTGTGTCGCAGATTCTTTACCTTCTTCAACAATGGTAACTATATCATTATGCATCTCCTCTAAAATAATTACCTTTTCTATATTTGAGGATACATTCTCTTCTTCAACTTGACTCTCTTCTTCAACTATTTTATCTCGCTCCTCCATACGAGAATCAGATTCCGATTTCTTCAACCTGGCTATTAAACTTTTCATCGAATCAAAAAATTCTTTCGTATCGAGGTTCTCATTAACAGGTTGACTCGGCTGGTAGCGTTGTGGTTGATAGTATGGTTGATGATATGGTTGTGGTGGATAGTAGGGTTGATGGTAGGATTGTGGTTCATAGTAAATGGGGCATTGGTGGTATTGTTTATGGTAGGGTTGTGGTTGAGCCCAGGGTTGGGTGCCAAAAGCAAACCTTTCAGAATCTTCCCGCCCCTGTTTCAGGTCCCTAATGTTAACCTCCACTCGATCAATACGAACTGTAAGATCTTCAAGAGTGGATGTTATTTCTTCCAATCCCCTGATCACGTCAGAGAGATTGTTCTTCCTGCTCGCGTTATAGCCAGCCATCGAAACAGGAGAAACCTGCTCTGAATACCAACTAATAAGGATCAAGAATATTAAACAAATCACAAACGTGATTAGTTAGAAAATAACTCGCGCACGAGTTGAGAAAACAAGAACGCCAAAGCAATTCTTAAAGAAATATTATTTAATAATTCAAAATGGAAGATATCTCCTCGTATTACATATACGGACTCTATATATAATAAAATACCAAGACCCCTAACTAACTTGGACTCTTAACATTTAAACTTAAGGAAACAAATAATATAATAAATAAATAAATAAGATAAATTATTATTTAGATAAAATTAATATTCTAACTAATTAATACGGATCAATTAACAATGGACCAAAATCCTAAGCCAAATAGCCTTTGATCCTTTTAACCCGGATCCCACATCATTCACTGCCCTCTTACTACTGCAACACTGGTTTACTGTGATAACGTCAGCTCTGTCTATATCTCCTGTAATTCAGTTCAGCATCAACGGACCAAGCATATTGAGATTGACATTCACTTTGTTCGAGATTTGGTAACTCAGGGACATGTTCGGGTTCTTCATGTTACGTCTAGATACCAGTATGCAGACATCTTCACCAAATGTCTTCCATACGCTCTATTTGACGAGTTTCGCTCCAGTTTGAGCGTCCGCCCTACTCCCTCTCCAATTGCGGGGGATGTTAGCCGACCATTATAAGAGCTTTGACCCACTGTTGTAATTAAATAAGTTCAGTGCAAACAGCAAATTGCCTTTGACACTTTATGTAATCTTTTGGTATCTCCCACGTGGCGACTCAGCTTTGACTTTCATTGTCCATTACAATGTCCATTAGGTGAATCCAACAAATAGACATCTGCCACGTAATGACAATGAGTCACAAACTCACATTTTTAACGTTGACTTGACTTTTGAGAATGCAAGATTGGAAGTGGACCTGTTTTTAGGTACAGTTCCTATAATCACCGTCGTTAAGTTAGCCGGGTGAAGCGGCCTTCAACAGTTTAATCTATCAGATGGACATTTTGTAGCCCATAAATGCAGTGTGTTATGAAAGTCACATTTTAAGAGCAAAAGAATGTATTAAAAATACTCCATAGTTTACAAATTAATTTGTTTATCAGTCTTCTTTCTTTTTATATTATTGATATCACCTCATGTGTAACAAATATTATGAAATTTATGTAATCAAATCATTTCTCTTTTAATTTAATGGGATGTCATTAAGCAACTGTGATGACTAGATATTATTTGAGAAATTGTAACCTCACGAATTATCTATGAGCTTAGATGAAATCCTCAATAGATACAAGGCCTTCATTCTTTCTTCGTCCTATATATCTCGTATCATACAAGCATATAAGAAAAATTCATAATCGATTTACCTTATTTAGTCACAAGGGATGAATTAATGCTCTGCCTAATTAAACTGAAATCATCCAGCATTAATAATCTCCGCTACCAACGGACCTTTGGTCCAGCGGTACCGCGGTCGCACTTGTGTACTCGCCGGGCTAGAGGTCTCGGGTTCGAGCCTCGTCACCTACACAGGACAGAAGTATTTCCTTGAGGGTGGCCCAAAGAGAAGGTTTTACCGACCCGCTCCGGGACTAAGGTCCGGCCCGCCTGCCCCTCGGGATGGTTTAAGGGTCAGATCCTCAGAGTGTGGTTCGGGTTTCCTGCCCGAACGCGTGTGTGTGTGCAAATGATGAGTGTCGTTGAAATAAATGATACGCTGATGCAAACTTGCCGTTCAAAAAAAAATAATAATAATCTCCGCTCTAAATCAACTAAGACGTGATAAAAAAAAATTAGGATATAGATTCTTATGTTGAAGGTGTGAAGAATTTGATCAAAGGAACAAGACGTGACTTGATGAACAAGGCGCTTGACTTGATGACTCGTAGGAAGCTTGACTTGGTGAACAAGTCGTAGGGAGCTTGACTTGGTGAACAAGTCGTATGGGGCTTGACTTGGTGAACAAGTCGTAGAGATTTTGTTGCCTTAATTAAATCTTCTAGTAGAAATGGAGTATGGAGCAAGTAATAGATATTTATGGAATGTCTTTTGCTTGAAGGACAAGTTTAACTCATCCTATAAATTATAACCCTAGCCTCATTGTAATGCGTGCACAAAATTAATAGTAGAAAATCTCTGGTTTGCGCCCATAGAGTAAACCCTCTCCGCGTTTTGGAGTTGGGATATAACCACGTTAAATATCCGTGTCGTTTATGCATCTTTATTTTATCGTTCATGCTTTATTTAATCGTTTGTCGTGGGTTTGGTGATTTGCATGAATCACCGGTCTTGTTAGGGCCTACCGAATTCCTAACAAGTGGTATCAGAGCTTTAAGGTTCGAAGGCGGGCACGATGGCAATTTTGAAAACAAGATATTCGATTCGTTTGATGATTCGGGTTTTTCATCAAGGTTAGATCAAACGACAGAGTTGTGTGTCTTGCATCTTGTGTCAAGATCTAGAGAAGGTCTTGTTGCAGAAGATACTAAAAGATATTTTCGGGAAGATCCGAGTATCGGATCTAAGTTATCATTCCTTGTAGTCCCGTTCGAGGGAATGATGAACTTTTCAAAATTCGGATCCTACTGTGCAGCCGGAGGAGAAAAATCGTAGCGGGTTCGTTAACCGTTGGATCGGTTTGAAATTTTTACCGAAGTTGCTGGAGGCATAGATCTAGTAGCTGTAAAAATTTGAGGAAGATCGGATTATAATGTGAACTCACAAAGAAGTTGACTACTTTTACAATACAATGTTTACTAGTTAGTCTACATTTTGATTCACTACAAATGGTACTTGCAAAACCAATGATCATGACTGTTTCTTGTCTAGCATTGCAAAACCAATGTTTACTAGTTTCTTGTCTAGCATTTTAAAAGCTCGGACGAAAGCGAGAAGATTTTGATAGCAAAATTGTCCTACATAAGAGAATTTTAATTTATCAAGATATCAAGCCATCAACTAATCAAATTACCAAATGCTAATTGTATTTGACATATAAAATTATACAGGTGTTAAATTTGTACATCATCAATTTCTAATCGTACACTATCAACAAAATATACAGTGTTAATTATAAGTGTATTTATTCTTTGGAATTATGTATGTTGTAATTATAATTATATACACTACACTGTCAGATATACAGTGTTAATTATAAGTACATCATCAATTTCTATCCTTAAAATTTTATTACTATAGAACATAAGTATAATTATAAGTGTATCAATTCTTTGGAAAAAATGTGCTTATTGCAACTTGCAAGTAAAAACCCCCCAAAATATAATAAAACAAAATTAAAAATTAACTTAATAAAATGTGTTAAAAAGAGTATTTGTACCTTTGTAAGTGCTTACGCTAACTCGTAGTCGCATCCACTCACCCCTGTAACTAAAACCCTGCTCTACTTTTATAATCACGACTCTCGAGGACCTACCCCTACTACCGATGATCACACAATTCAATAAAACGGGGCTACACTTTAACAATCGATCGGAAAATTAAAAAACTACATACATTTTCCGTTCAACCTAGGTATACTTTCTATCATCGCCTCTATTTATACACTAATTTAACTATGCATATTAATTATATAATTTCATTCCGCTGTTCATCAATTGTTCATCTACCTACTTTCTCAATCATTTAGGGTTTCGTAATCATCTAAATTAGTACTCCATATGTTTGAATGCTTACATGCAACTCATTATGATACATATATGTATATAACTTGTATGTCAGTTTTACTTTAAACTGTTAAGATCAGAGTTGAGTGCATCTGTATTTATTTCAGTTTGTAAAGTGTTCTACAGGGCTGTTATTTAGCCTGATGTAAAGCAGTAAAATGTGGATAGTGATTACAGTTTCATTTAATCATTGTTACAGATAAATATGATTTTTTTATTTTATTTTATTTTTTATTTTTAATTGTTAGAGGACTCATGCTCTCCTGCTGTATTTCTTACATAGTCTAGTTTTTTTATCACAGAATCTGAGGCTGAGGGTGTATTAGGCATCTTCTGGTAGTACAGATATATTTATTGAAGCTGTTTGTATTGATATTGATGGATAAAGATGGTAAAATTAATGGTTTCATGGAATCAAAGTTAACATCGTATTTACGAGACCATGATTTGAGTGAAGAATTTTTAGAGGATTTCTGTAAAAATGCATCAACATCCTTTTTCACGAAGTACGGTCTTCTAAGTCATCAGATTAACTCTTATAATGACTTTGTTAAAAGTGGAATCCAAAGCGTGTTTGATTCATTTGGCGAGATCAATATGCAGTCCGAATATGACCCCGTAAATGAAACTGCAGCAAAATATGTAACGGTGAAGTTTGGAAAGGTTTCGTTAGAGAGGCCAATGTTTTGGGCAGGTGAGGGCTTCTCAACAGAGAACTTGAGACTCTTGCCCAGACATGCTCGCCTTCAAAATATTACGTATTCTGCCAGGATGAGTGTCCAGATTCAGATTCAGGTTAGTAGTATATATGTGCTCTATAAATACGCTCTCAATTTTTAATTGTGTGCTTCAAGGTGTTGGTTGTTTGTTGTTTGCCCAATGTTACGATGGCAGACAGTTAACTGTCATAGTTCCTTCATGACCTCCTGTTGCAGGAACTGAATTCATCTTGTCATAGTTGAAAGCTTTATTGGTTGACGATTGTGATTTATCAAGTGGGTTGTTTGTATCAAAGGGAACCATGATACTAATCGGATACATGTTTGATTAGTGGTTCCATAAATAATGCACCATTATACTTTATGATCTATTTGAACTTTTCAACTTTAAGGGACAAGTCAAATGTTCAGATAATCTGAAAAGTTTTTTAGATTATTAATTAATGTTACGGTTTTTTATGAGTTATGATGATAATGCGGGGATTAAAGCTTAAGTTTCGCTTTTATCATCCTTCACATTACTTGATATGTTTTTGTTCATATTATGCACCTCAATGTTCTTACAACACTTCTTTTCTGATTAACATTTTGAGGTGAATATACTGCCTGTTTGGTGCAATGTTTGTCATTTTAATCTGTCTGTTAATCGCCTAGGTATATACTCAGGAGATGGATAATAAGAAGGTTATATCGGAAGATAGTAGCGAGATTACTATTGGTCGATTGCCTGTGATGGTCAAATCTGACTTGTGCTGGATGAGTGACACGACTGAAGTTGACTGTGAGTTTGACTATGGAGGATATTTCTTAATCAAAGGAGCTGAGAAGGTAACAAATTCATATATATCAAGAATACTTTAAGGATCATTATATCTACTTCAAAGAATACATCATTTATCTTTCTTTTTTTTGGTATGGTTGCAGACTTTTATTGCTCAAGAGAGAACTTGTTTGAAGAGACTTTGGTTGGTCAACACTCCAGTTTGGACGGTCAAATATCGGTCATCAAGTGGATCGGAAAGGGTTTTTGTAAAGCTTGTTGACACTCATTTTAGAGGTGGAGGAAAAGTCATTACAGTGTATCTATTCAACTCGGTTGAAATTCCTATATGGATGTTATTTTTTGCTCTTGGTGTAACTTCAGACAAACAGGTCATCGATTTAATCGATGCAGATGTTAAAGATAATACCATTCTCAATATACTTCTTGCATCAAGTTATGATGCTGACCAAAAGTCAAAGGACTTTAGGAAACAAGACAAGGCTTTTCAATGTCTTGTAGATACACTTGACCAAAGATGGCCTCATACGCCTAAACATGTTATTAAATCCCGCATGGAAGAATTATTATTCCCCAATCTTCGTGGGTTTAATCGAAAAGCTATGTTTCTTGGGTACATGGTGAAATGTCTTTTGGAAGCGTTTACGGGTCGTAGAAAAGTTGATGATAGAGATAGTTTTAGAAGCAAACGGTTGGATTTAGCAGGGGAGTTAATAGAAAGAGAACTGAGGGCTCATTTAAAACACGCGGTTAGGCGAATGAAAAATGGATTACAAAGAGATCTTTGTGGGGACCGCACTATACGGTCGATTGAACTTTATTTGGATGCATCTATTGTTACTAATGGTCTTTCAAGGGCATTTTCTACTGGTGCTTGGGTACATCCTTATAAGAGGATGGAGAGAATCTCGGGTGTGGTGGCCCAACTTAAGAGAGTTAATCCATTGCAGATGATGGCCGATATGAGACGAACGCGCCAACAGATGCAGTATACAGGACGGGTTGGAGATGCTCGATATCCGTAAGTATTTGTATTTTTGTTCTTGTATTTTGCTTTCGGTCAATTTTTTTTTTTTTTTTTTTAATCTTTTTGCCACTTGTATATTTTAATATCTGTTTTTATGTTAGAACTGTCACATAAAAAGTTAATAGGCGCTGGACTTTGGTTTAATTTGTATTTTAGGTAAGATACTTTGTATTCGCCCAACAAATATTCCAACTTTCAAACCTTTTTATTTTGCATCAGAAAAAAACTAAAATGGTCAAAGGTACTGGGATGTCAACACCCTAAAAGTCAAAGTTGCAAAAATCGCTACTCGGTCGGGACTTTTTAGGGAGTACTCGGCAACTAGGGGCAAGGTTGGAGATCTCGGATCTCGGGGAGATCTCGTTTGGACATTTTTGGGGAGATCTCGGCATCTCGGAAAAATCTCGGGGAGATTTCGTGCGTTGACTTACGCCGACTTTTTAGTTTTTATAATATAAATATATATATAAATAAATAAATATATGTACATTTATATTTATATATATTTTTACGAGATTGTACAAATAAATCGAAGAACTGAGCGAGAAAATTCAAAAATTACGAGATATTATGAGAAAATTCGAGAAATGAGCGAGAAAATTCCAGAAATCGTGGCTTTGACCAAGTTTGAACTCGTTGACCGAGAAATCTCGGGAGATGTATATCTCATCTCGGCGGCCTTCCATAAATGAGATCTGAGGGAGATCTCGGAGAGTAATAAGGAGATTTACAACACTGACTCGGGGAGTACTTGGATGTCGACCAAGTTTGACTTTGACCGAATTTGACCAACTTTGACTTATTATCTGAGTAATCCGGATTCTTGACCGATTTTTCCGAGTAATCCCGAGTTCTTGCCGAGTTGAACTAAGTTTGACCGAGTTTGACTGTCCCGAGTTGCAAAAACCGAGCATTCCGAGTTCTGCAATACTGCTAAAAGTTTGAATCTTTTCTTTTAAAGTTTATGAATGTTTGAGCCTTTCTCATGTATGAAAAGAAAGTATGCTATGCAGAATTGAAATTAAACAGGACTTTGCTGCTATTTATGCTATAGCTCGTCTATACTATTAATACATTATAATTTGGGTGAAGTTTTAATGATGAAAATTGGTGGACGCAGGCATCCTTCGCACTGGGGAAGAGTCTGTTATATGACCACCCCAGACGGTGAAAATTGTGGGTTGGTCAAAAATCTCTCAAGCGCTGGTCTTGTTAGCACACATATTCAAGTAAATATGTTCGACGTATTAATACAGTCTGGGATGCAAGAATTGGTTGACGACAACACTTTACTATCGCTCGGTAGAAAATACAAAGTTTTCGTCAATGGTGACTGGGTTGGAGTATGCGATGATGCTGCTTCACTCGTTCATTCTATCCGAAACAAACGACGCCGAAACGAAGTGCATTATCAGGTTATGTGTGTGTGTGTGTGTGTGTGTGTGTGTGTGTTTGTTAGTTTGTGAATTTCTATGGCATTAAAAATTTATATTCTATTTTGTTATGCAGGTGGAGATAAAACGAGACGATAAGAATGGAGAAGTGCGAATATTCTCGGATGCCGGAAGGCTTATGCGACCTCTTTTAGTCGTTGAGAATTTAAAAAAGATTAAAACTTTAAAATGTGGAAGTTATTCGTTTCAAAGTCTTTTGGACAATGGAATTATCGAGCTTATTGGGACCGAAGAGGAAGAAGATTGTTACACCGCATGGGGAGTTAAGTACCTTTTTCAACCCGATCTCGCTTTCTCTACGGGTTGCAATGTATCAAGTATAATGAACGAGGCGAATTTGAAAAAAGCACCTCTTTTCACACATTGCGAGCTCGATCCATCGTTTCTTTTAAGTTTAAGCTGCGGAATAATCCCTTTCGCGAATCACGACCATGCAAAACGGGTCCTGTTTCAAGCTCAAAAACACTCTCAACAAGCTATTGGATATGCAACCACAAATCCAAACATTAGAGTCGACACTCTTGCCCATAATCTGTTCTATCCCCAAAAGCCCCTTTGTCGGACGGTTCTTTCTGATTGTCTTGCAACATCCAAATATGGAAGTAAAAGTTCAAATTCAAGAGACGAATACTATAACGGTCAATGTGCTATTGTGGCTGTAAATGTACA
The DNA here is from genome assembly GCF_046630445.1 of Rutidosis leptorrhynchoides. NCBI lineage: Eukaryota > Viridiplantae > Streptophyta > Magnoliopsida > Asterales > Asteraceae > Rutidosis > Rutidosis leptorrhynchoides. The sequence continues at coordinate 43,181,707 of NC_092340.1, forward strand.
CTTAGGTTACAACCAAGAGGATTCATTAGTGATGAATCGTGCTTCTATGGAACGTGGTATGTTTAGATCCGAACACGTTAGAAGCTACAAGGCGGACGTGTTTAACAATGAAGCGTTTGCCAAAAAAGGAAAGTTTGATGACAACCAAATATTTGGGAAAATTCAAAGTAAAATTGGTCGCGTTGATAACCTAGACGAAGATGGATTTCCGTATGTTGGTGCTTGTTTACAAAGTGGCGATATTGTCATAGGAAAATATGCTGAATCGGGCGGTGATCATAGTATCAAGTTGAAACATGACGAAAGAGGGACGGTACAAAAAGTTGTATTATCTGCTAATGACGATGGTAAAAACTTTGCCACTGTTTCTCTTAGACAGGTAATGTTCTAATTAAAGTATTAGGTTGGTTTGTTTTTTTAAGATGTTTTTGTCTGAAGATCTGCAGACCATGTCCGTAGGGAAGATGTGAGGTCTGTATGTTGCTTAATAGTAAATTGCTTAATAGTAAAGACGGTTTGTTTTTATGTCTGTAAAATAGCTTAATCCTGTCTACAGTACTAAGAAACATATTTCTAACTCCGTGAGTTTGCAGAAAGAATAAGACATTGTTTTATCTTATGTCTTCAGAAAAATAGCTAGTCTGCAAGTATAAACGCGCAAACATAAGATCTACATACAACATTTTACAACTTACATTTCTTGAACGTTCAGTATTAGCAGAATATGTTACATCTTACTGATTATGATTATTGTAGGTACGTTCACCGAACCTTGGAGACAAGTTTTCAAGCATGCACGGGCAAAAGGGCGTTTTGGGGTATTTGGAGTCCCAGGAGAATTTTCCATTTACCATACAAGGAATAGTTCCAGATGTTGTTATAAACCCGCACGCTTTTCCTTCTCGACAAACGCCAGGTCAGCTGCTGGAGGCTGCGTTGGGTAAGGGGATTGCGTTGGGTGGGTCCCTGAAATACGCCACCCCTTTCTCTACTCTTTCCGTTGATGCAATAACTAACCAACTTCACAGGTATAAAAAAGACCGTTTTACACTCATTTGCATGTTCATAGAACCCGATAAAAATGCTTTATGCTTATTGTTATCTCATATACAGGTGTGGATTTTCAAGATGGGGAAATGAGAGAGTTTACAATGGACGGACGGGTGAAATGGTCGAGTCATTAGTGTTCATGGGCCCCACATTTTACCAGAAGCTGACCCACATGTCAGTGGACAAAGTCAAATTCCGCAACACTGGGCCCGTTCATCCTCTCACACGACAACCAGTAGCAGACCGTAAACGTTTTGGTGGGGTCAAGTTCGGTGAAATGGAGAGGGACTGTATCATAGCCTTTGGTGCAACCGCAACTTTATTTGAGCGTCTCTACACACTCTGTGATGCTTCACATATGCACATCTGTAGGAAATGCAAAAACATGGCGACTGTGACCTTGACGTCAGTCTTACGTGGGCCCAAGATTCGTGGGCCTAAGTGCCGGGCCTGTGATTCTGCTGATGATGTTGTGAAGGTGAATGTGCCGTATGGGGCTAAGTTAATTTGGCAGGAGCTTTTTAGCATGGGAATTGGTATCGAGTTTGGATCTGAGCTTTGCTAAAAGGTTCTCTAGATGTATATAAAATAAGGTTTAGCCACTGAATCATGTTGTAACAAAACTGTGTAAGATGATGTAGCCCTAATTGTACTTGTACTCGGCTCATAATTCCGGTTTGGTTTTGTTGATGTTGGTATCTATTTCCTTTTTCTCTGTTTATTGAAATCGATCACAAATAACCTGTTACTGTAATTGTAATTGAATCGTCTGAGTCCCGAGTAGTTTGAAAGAAAAGAAGAAAAAAAAAGGTATATGTTTACCTTTTTTTTAATCAATTCTTTAATAATATAAGATGAAATCAAGCTTACACATATATACATATACATACAACAAACAGAAAGAAGGTAGTTAAACTGTTAAATTCATACATCAAGTTACTTTAAGTATTTTCTTTCGTTTATTGACGAGTAACGACATCATCTTCATCTTCGACATTGCCTACCTCGCTGATATGTAGCACACTCGTAAAAGAAAAGAAACCCAACAACAACGATAATTAGAGATCTAATCTGAAATACCAAATTGAAGATAGATATTACCATGGGGACTATAAGAAACATGTAAAGGGTGTTGGCGAGCGTAGTGATAGATTGAAGAAACTGAGGAGATGATGATGAACACAAATCTTGAAATTGGTGTCATCATTTTAATATAATTCAGATTAAGATCTCTAACAATTGTATGTGTGTTCTTTTGACTCTTGGAAGTTGATTCTGTTTGGTTTAGATAGCTTTGCATCAATTTATACGAACGAGAATTTTGAGTGGGTGGTAATGTGGTCTGCTTTGAATAAAGTCTAATAGTTAAAGTCCATTGGTGCTTTAATAATTAAGTTGTCGACATGAGTAGTTACGTGGCACAACACGTCAACTAATGTACCATACTGACACATTATATTAATAGAAATTATTAATAGTTGGGCAAGAAGTGTTTAATGTGAACCTGTTACAAACAACATTTAAAGATGGAAGGATCGACTCGACGTGATTTAAGCAACCTATTTGTCATCACTACTTTTGATCTATAAACATAAATTGATGATTCAATAGGGCGTAAAAAAATAATATTAAAGAAAAATATGATAACTCATCTTTAAACGTAAAATTTGTGGCAGAAGATAAACATGCAACCCCAAAATTCAATACCACCTAGTAATATTAAATAAGATCAAATGTGTTTGCGGGGTTACTAATGTTGTATTTTATGTTACGTGTAATTTTTTTTGGTAATGATAAACACCTCATAATTAATACTAAGGCTATAAACGAGCCGAGCCGAACTCGAGCTTGGTAATGTTCTAGCTCGGCTCGTTTAGTTTGCAGCAAGCTCGAGCTCGACTCGGTTCGAGCTTTACATTTTAGCTCGAGTTCGGCTCGTCAATCATGTAAAAAGCTCGAGCTTGACTCGTTATAAGCTCGTTAAGTATCTAAACTAAACTTGGCTCGGCTCATTAAACAAAGCTCGAGCTCGTTAATTGATTTATAAATCGATCATCATCATCATCATCATCATCATCATCATCATCATCATCATCATCATCATCTCTAAATGAACAAATCGCAAAAAATTCCCAGGAGCCCTAAATCGATCATCATCATCATCATTACAACTTTTTCCTTTTATATTTTTTCCTAAATTTATAATTTTAATTTTTACCGTCTCTCATTATTTTTTTTCTTTCTCCTTTTTTTCTTCTCGCAACTTCAATCTTTAATTTCACTATCAATTATTTCCGTTAATATCTATTTTATTTTTTACGTATTATAAATACAAGTTAACAAAACATTATACAATACATATATTAAAATATGAGATCAGTTATAAACTTTCAAACATAATTGTTGTTGAAATCAAATATATATAACAAACAATTCGTAAAAACACCATATTAATAATCAATAACACGCATGGAAAATGCAAAAACAAAAAGTTGCGGCAACGCGTGGCTGACAGCTAATCTTATTATAAATAACTTTGTATTTATAATAGAAACAATGTGATGAATCAATATTAATACTAATATCAATACTAATACTAATACTAATACTAATAATATTAATATTAATATTAATACCAATAATACAAATAATAATAGTAATAATAATAATAATAATAATAAAAATACTTATAAAATCACTAATAATAATACTATAAATAATACCAATAAGATTAATAAGTAATAATATAAAATTACCTTTATATACTAAAAGAGCTCTCACATTTTGCCGTTTCATTTATAAAAAGTTTCAAAACAACACCACCTAAAACTCCCTTCTCTATTTACCTCACGTTCACCTCCAACAAAAAAGAAAAACCCTTCCTCCTCAAACCTCAAACCACCCTCCAATTTTTCCACCGCTACTGACCAGTGCACCGCCGCCGCCACCATCACCCGCTAACGACCAGCGCCGCTGCGGCCACCAACACCATCGTTTCCACTCACCCGATTCCTCTACAACCCGCCAATACCACTACTTCCACTCATTTAATTGCTCTACAAGCCCCCGTAAAACCAGATGGCCGGAACGAACAAGTTGAAATTTTTGTTGCCATATGAAGAACTAATCCTGAGGTGTGCAACTAGATAAATCATATGTCAAGTTTTAGGGCATTTTATATCAAAAGCTTAGTAGTTTTTGATTTGTTTATGAAGTAGTATTAATTTGTATCTTTATTCTAGATTTGATAAACTTTTGATTTGTGTCTGTTAGATTAGACATTTATTTTTGGTAATGATAGTACGATGTTAATTTCAAGGTCAACAATCTCACTTTCAAAATTGGTCAACGACAACCTATTAAAGGTAATTGTTGAATTGTAATTTGTACTAGTTAAAAGACCCACGAATTCATGAGTTTTTCAAGAAAAACATATTTAAAATTGAAGTAGAAACAAAATTATTGAAATGTTCCGTTCATATTGATTATAAACGTTCCATATTAATTGATTTCGTTGCGAGGTTTTGACCTCTATATGAGACGTTTTTCAAAGACTGCATTCGTTTTTAAAACAAACCATAACCTTTATTTTATCGATAAGGTTAAAAGAACACCACCTAGATTATCAGAAATGATAATCTAAAAATATCACACTTACACACTACCAATACATATTGGTTTACAATATTAATATGTTACAACAAAGTAAATCTCGAATGCAGTTTTAAACAATATTATACAAGCATGCTGACACCAAATCTTGTCCATATATTAGCATGCAACAGCGGAAGCTCTTAATAATCACCTGAGAATAAACATGCTTTAAACGTCAACAAAAATGTTGGTGAGTTATAGGTTTAACCTATATATCAAATTGTAATAATAGACCACATGATTTCATCTTTCAATAACATGCAATCTGCATAAAAATCATTCGTATGGTTGAACACCTGGTAACCGACATTAACAAATGCATCTAGAATATCCTCATATATAAATATCGAAGTACTAAAGCAGTTCAAATTCTCTGACTGGGGCTTGTCAATAGCCCATAGATCTATCTTTAGGATTCGCGTCAATTGGTGGCAATTATAATAAACACCAATTCTCAGGTTACCAAGTTCAACAAGGGCGATATCCGGTATAACGATTCAACATAGAATGTAGTTTCAATACTTGTGTCTATTTTGTAAATCATTTTCAAAACTGCATGTATTCTCATCCCAAAATATTAGATTTTAAAAGTGGGACTATAACTCACTTTCACAGATTTTTACTTCGTCGGAAAGTAAGACTTGGCCACTGGTCGATTCACGAACCTATAACAAATATGTACATATATATCAAAGTATGTTCAAAATATATTTACAACATTTTTAATACGTTTTAATGTTTTGAGTTTATTAAGTCAGCTGTCCTCGTTAGTAACCTACAACTAGTTGCCCACAGTTAGGTGTACAGAAATAAAGCAATATAAATATTATCTCGAATCAATCCACGACCTCGTGTATACAAGCCTCAGGCTAGATCACAACTCAAAGTATATATAATATTTTGGAATCAACCTCAACCCTGTATAGCTAACTCCAACATTACTGCATATAGAGTGTCTATGGTTGTTCCGAAATATATATATAGATGGGTCGATATGATATGTCAAAACATTGTATTCGTGTCTATGGTATCCCAAGATTACATAATATATTAGAATACATGTATAATACAATATGAGTTAGCTAGGATATGATTAATATAGATTTGTTACCAATTTTCATATAGCTACAATCAAGAAAAATTAACCAATCTTGTTTTACCCATAACTTCTTCATTTTAAATCCGTTTTGAGTGATTCAAGTTGCTATGGTTTCATATTGAACTTAAGTTTATGAATCTAAACAGAAAAAGTATAAGTTTATAGTCGGAAATACAGGTTACAAGTTATTTTTGTAAAGGTAGTCATTTCAGTCGAAAGAACGACGTCTAGATGACCATTTTGGAAAACATACTTCCACTTTGAGTTTAACCATGATTTTTGGATATAGTTTCATGTTCATAAGAAAAATTATTTTCCCAGAAGAACAACTTTTAAATCAAAGTTTAACATAGTTTTTAATTAACTAACCCAAAACAGCCCGCGGTGTTACTACGACGACGTAAATCCGGTTTTACGGTGTTTTTCGTGTTTTCAGGTTTTAAATCATTAAGTTAGCATATCATATAGATATAGAACATGTGTTTAGTTGATTTTAAATTTCAAGTTAGAAGGATTAACTTTTGTTTGCGAACAAGTTTAGAATTAACTAAACTATGTTCTAGTGATTACAAGTTTAAACCTTCGAATAAGGTAGTTTTATATATATGAATCGAATGATGTTATGGACATCATTACTACCTCAGGTTTTATGGATAAACCTACTGGAAATGAGAAAAATAGATCTAGCTTCAAAGAATCCTTGGATGGCTTGAAAGTTCTTGAAGCAAAATCATGACACGAAAACAAGTTCAAGTAAGATTTCCACTCGAAATAAGATTGTTATAGTTATAGAAATTGAATCAAAGTTTGAATATGAGTATTACCTTATATTAGAAAGATATCTTACTGTAAATAAGAAAGATTTCTTGAGGTTGGATGATCTCTCAAAGTGGATTTGCAAGATTGGAAGTAAGCTAGCAAACTTGAAAGTGTTGTTGGTGTGTTCTTGAGTAGTTGTTTTATAACTTGATTTATGTATGGATTTATGAACTAGATTGAGCTAAATTTTGATGAAGATGATGAAGAACACTTAGAACAATGGAAGAACACTTGAGAGAAAGTAGTTTGATGCATGAAAGTTGAAATGAAAATGTATTTGTGTGTGAGCTCTTTCACGTGAATATGGGGTTCCCATATAGGCTCCATTAGTTTGTTATTTTGTGAGATATTTCATGCTAGATGTTAAATGATAGTTCCCACATGGTTAGGTGACTCACATGGGCTTCTAAGAGCTGATCATTGGAGTGTATATACCAATAGTAAATACATTTAGAAGCTGTGTATTGTACGAGTACAAATACGAGTGTATACGAGTAGAATTGTTGATGAAAATGAATGAGGATGTAATTGTAAGAATTTTTGTTAAATAGAAGTACTTTGATAAGTGTCTTGAAGTCTTTCAAAAGTGTATGAATACATATTAAAACACTACATGTATATACATTTTAACTGAGTCGTTAAGTCATCGTTAGTCGTTACATGTAAGTGTTGTTTTGAAACCTTTAGGTTAATGATCTTGTTAAATGTTGTTAACCCATTGTTTATTATATCAAATGAGATGTTAAATTATTACATTATCATGATATCATGATGTATTAATATATCTTAATATGATATATATACATTAAATGTCGTTACAACGATAATCGTTACATATATGTCTCGTTTCGAAATCATTAAGTTAGTAGTCTTGTTTTTACATATGTAGTTCATTGTTAATACACTTAATGACATGATTAATTATCATTTATCATGATTAAATATAGTGTATCAATATCTTAATATGATTCATATGTATTTAGTAAGACGTTGTTATAACGATAATCGTTATATATATCGTTTTCGAGTTTCTTAATTCAATAGTCTCATTTTTATGTATATAACTCATTGTTAAAATATCTAATGAGATACTTACTTATCATAATATCATGTTAACTATATATATAACCATATATATGTCATCATTTAGTTTTTACAAGTTTTAACGTTCGTGAATCACCAGTCAACTTGGGTGGTCAATTGTCTATATAAAACCTATTTCAATTAATCAAATCTTAACAAGTTTGATTGCTTAACATGTTGGAAACACTTAATCATGTAAATATCAATTTCATTAAATATATATAAACATGGAAAAGTTCGGGTCACTACAGTACCTACCCGTTAAATAAATTTCGTCCCGAAATTTTAAGCAGTTGGGGGTGTTGACGTATCTTCTGGAAATAAGTGCGGGTATTTTTTCTTCATCTGATCTTCTCATTCCCAGGTGAACTCAGGTCCTCTACGAGCATTCCATCGAACCTTAACAATTGGTATCTTGTTTTTCTTAAGTCTTTTAACCTCACGATCCATTATTTTGACGGGTTCTTCGATGAATTGAAGTTTTTCGTTGATTTGGATTTCGTCTAACGAAATAGTGAGATCTTCTTTAGCAAAACACTTCTTCAAATTTGAGACGTGGAAAGTGTTATGTACAGTCGCGAGTTGTTGAGGTAATTCAAGTCGGTAAGCAACTGGTCTGACACGATCAATAATCTTGAATGGTCCAATATACCTTGGATTTAATTTCCCCAGTTTACCAAATCGAACAACGCCTTTCCAAGGTGCAACTTTAAGCATGACCATCTCTCCAATTTCAAATTCTATATCTTTTCTTTTAATGTCAGCGTAGCTCTTTTGTCGACTTTGGGCGGTTTTCAATCGTTGTTGAATTTGGATGATCTTCTCGGTAGTTTCTTGTATTATCTCCGGACACGTAATCTGTCTATCCCCCACTTCACTCCAACAAATCGGAGACCTGCACTTTCTTCCATAAAGTGCTTCAAACGGCGCCATCTCAATGCTTGAATGGTAGCTGTTATTGTAGGAAAATTCTGCTAACGGAAGGTGTCGATCCCAACTGTTTTCGAAATCAATAACACATGCTCTTAGCATGTCTTCAAGCGTTTGTATCGTCTTTTCGCTATGCCCATCAGTTTGTGGATAATAAGCAGTACTCATGTCTAGACGAGTTCCTAATGCCTGCTGTAATGTCTGCCAGAATCTTGAAATAAATCTGCCATCCCTATCAGAGATAATAGAGATTGGTATTCCATGTCTGGAGACGACTTCCTTCAAATACAGTCGTGCTAACTTCTCTATCTTGTCATCTTCTCTTATTGGCAGGAAGTGTGCTGATTTGGTGAGACGATCAACTATTACCCAAATAGTATCAAAACCACTTGCAGTCCTTGGCAATTTAGTGATGAAATCCATGGTAATGTTTTCCCATTTCCATTCCGGGATTTCGGGTTGTTGAAGTAGACCTGATGGTTTCTGATGCTCCGCTTTGACCTTAGAACACGTCAAACATCTCCCTACGTATTTAGCCACATCGGCTTTCATACCTGGCCACCAAAAATGTTTCTTGAGATCCTTGTACATCTTCCCCATTCCAGGATGTATTGAGTATATGGTTTTATGAGCTTCTCTAAGTATCATTTCTCTCATATCTCCAAATTTTGGTACCCAAATTCTTTCAGCCCTATATCGGGTTCCGTCTTCCCGAATATTAAGATGCTTCTCCGATCCTTTGGGTATTTCATTCTTTAAATTTACCTCTTTTAAAACTCCTTGTTGCGCCTCCTTTATTTGAGTAGTAAGGTTATTGTGAATCATTATATTCATAGCTTTTACTCGAATGGGTTCTCTGTCCTTTCTGCTCAAGGCGTCGGCTACCACATTTGCCTTCCTCGGGTGGTAACGAATCTCAAAGTCATAATCATTCAACAATTCAATCCACCTGCGCTGCCTCATGTTCAGTTGTTTCTGATTAAATATGTGTTGAAGACTTTTGTGGCCGGTATATAAAATACTTTTGACCCCATATAAGTAGTGCCTCCAAGTCTTTAATGCAAAAACAACCGCGCCTAATTCCAAATCATGCGTCGTATACTTTTGCTCGTGAATCTTTAATTGTCTAGACGCATAAGCAATTACCTTCGTTCGTTGCATTAATACATAACCGAGACCTTGCTTTGAGGTGTCACAATATATCACAAAATCATCATTCCCTTCAGGTAATGACAATATAGGTGCCGTAGTTAACTTTTTCTTCAACAATTGAAATGCTTTCTCTTGTTCATCCTTCCATTCAAATTTCTTCCCTTTATGCGTTAATGCAGTCAAGGGTTTTGCTATTTTGGAAAAATCTTGGATGAATCTCCTGTAATAACCAGCCAGCCCTAAAAATTGGCGTATGTGATTTGGAGTTTTCGGGGTTTCCCACTTTTCAACGGTTTCAATCTTTGCTGGATCCACCTGAATACCTTCTTTGTTCACTATGTGACCGAGGAATTGAACTTCTTCCAACCAAAATGCACACTTTGAAAACTTAGCGTATAGTTTTTCCTTCCTTAACAACTATAGCACTTTTCTCAAATGTTCTTAATGCTCTTGGTCATTCTTTGAGTAAATAAGTATGTAATCGATGAAAACAATGACAAACTTGTTAAGGTATGGTCCACACACTCGGTTCATGAGGTCCATGAACACAGCTGGTGCGTTAGTCAACCCAAACGGCATAACCATAAACTCGTAATGACCGTAACGCGTCCTAAAAGCAGTCTTTGGAATATCATCCTCCTTCACCCGCATTTGATGATACCCAGAACGTAAATCAATCTTCGAATAAACCGATGAGCCTTGTAGTTGATCAAATAAGTCGTCGATTCTCGGTAGTGGGTAACGGTTCTTGATGGTAAGTTTGTTCAACTCTCGGTAGTCGATACACAACCTAAATGTACCATCCTTCTTCTTGACAATCAAAACAGGAGCTCCCCACGGTGATGTACTTGGTCGAATGAAACCACGCTCTAAAAGTTCCTATAACTGACTTTGTAATTCTTTCATTTCGCTGGGTGCGTGTCTGTATGGAGCACGAGCTATTGGTGCAGCTCCTGGTACAAGGTCTATTTGAAATTCAACGGAATGATGTGGGGGTAATCCCGGTAATTCTTTCAGAAATACATCGGGAAATTCCTTTGCGATAGGAACATCACTGATGTTCTTTTCTTCAGGTTTAACTTCCTCGATGTGTGCTAGAATGACGTAAAAACCTTTTCTTATTAGTTTTTGTGCCTTCATACTACTAATAAGATTTAATTTCGCGTTATTCTTTTCTCCGTACACCATTAAAGGTTTTCCTTTTTCACGCACAATGCGAATCGCATTTTTGTAACAAACGACTTCTTCTCTCACCTTTTTCAACCAGTCCATGCCAATTATTATATCAAAACTCCCTAACTCGACTGGTATTAAATCAATTTTAAATATTTCATCAACCAGTTTAATTTCTCTATCCCGACATACTTTATCTACTGTAATTAGTTTACCGTTTGCTAATTCGAGTAAAAATTTACTATCTAAAGGTGTTAATGAGCAACTTAATTTAGCACAAAAATCTCTACTCATATAGCTTCTATCCGCACCCGAATCAAATAAAACATAAGAAGATTTATCGTCAATAAGAAACGTACCCGTAACAAGCTCCGGGTCTTCCTGCGCTTCTGCCGAATTAATGTTGAAGACTCGTCCACGGCCTTGCCCATTATTATTCCCTTGATTTGGGCATGCTTTGCTGAAATGGCCCGGATTTCCACATCCGTAACAAATAATGGAATTATTTGTTCTGTTATTTTTATATGCCTTTGGTCCACAGACATCACGCTTCGTTACACTATGTCCGGTTCTATTATACTTGGTACACACTACTACACAGAACTTATCTTGATGAAACCCTCCACACCTTAGACATTTATTGTTCTGATTGTTGTTGCCATTGTTGTTATTGATTTGGTTGTTGTTGGGATTGTTATTGTTGTTGGAACGGTTTATGTAGTTTTTGTTGTTGTTGTTGAGACGTTTGTTGTAGTTATTGTTAGGATTGCGGTTATTATTGCGATTGTTGTTGTGGTTGTTGGGATAGTTGTTGCGATTGTTATTGTTATTGTACTGGTGATTCTTGTCACCGTTTTCCTCCCACTTCCTCTTGAGTTGTTTCGTGTTGGCTTCTTCGGCTGCCTGTTCTTTAATTCTTCCCTCAATCTAATTTATGAGTTTATGAGCCATTCGACTTTTCTTTTGTATGGAAGCGGGCTCGTGTGAACTCACATCTTCTTGAATCCTTACTGGTAACCCTGTTATAAACGCGTCGATCTTCTCCTCTTCATCTTTGAACGTTCCTGGACATAATAGGCACAACTCTGTGAATCGTCGTTCATATGTGGTAATGTCGAACCCTTGTGTTCGTAACTCTCTAAGCTCTACCTTGAGCTTATTGACTTCGTTTCTAGGACGGTACTGCTCGTTAATCAGTTGCTTGAATACTAACCACGGTAGTGCGTAAGCAGCATTTTGTCCTACCTGTTCAAGATAGGTGTTCCACCACGTTAACGCAGTACCTGTGAAGGTATGCGTAGCGTACTTAACTTTGTCCTCTTCAGTACACTTACTTATGGCAAACACCGATTTGACTTTCTCGGTCCACCGTTTCAATCCAATTGGTCCTTCGGTTCCATCGAATTCCAAAGGTTTGCAGGCAGTGAATTCTTTATAGGAGCATCCTACACGATTTCTTGTGGGATTAGTTCCACTACTAGAACCAGAGTTATTGTTGTTATTTTGCATTGCAGTCTGCACTGCGGCTATGTTTGCAGCAAGGAAAACACGGAAGTCTTCCTCGCTCATGTTCAAATTCTGATGAGTAGTCGGTGCCATTTCCTTCAAAAATAGCCAAAAGAATTACGTTAATCATATAGAATTTTAAGAGTAGTCAATAGTATTTCGCAGCATAGTATGAACTCATTTATAAAAGCTTTTTCTTCATATTAGCACTTCATAGTTTTTAATTCGGGTAGCACCTACCCGTTAAGTTCATACTTAGTAGCTAATATACAATTCAACTACTACAATTCCATATGAAAAAACTGATTATAATAAAATTTCGCATTCAAATTTTATATAATATTTACAACTTACAATACCGCTATTATACATTTAGGATGAAATATAGCACATAATAACTTTGCTACGGGAAAGCTATAAAGGCATTTCTAGTTAATACGCAAGTTGTTCAGCAAAAGAAATAAAGACACGTAATTCATAAGTCCAAAAACAAGTCATGCATTCTGGTTTTACTAAGACGACTTTCCATCCTTGGTCTTGTGAAAAGTAACCATTATGACCATTGACTAGGCAGCATGTTGTAATGTCGTCAAAAGGATGAGGGTTTCGTAATGGCCAACAGCCTCGTAGCAATCTAAAAACCTTGTTTCTTACCCCAACTACCGAGTCCCTCGCTTGTGAGAATGTTTTATTTAAAATTTTCAACCCAATGTTCTTTTTCTCAATTTGATGAGAAGCGAATATTATTAACCCGTAAGCATAACATGCTTCTTTATGTTGCATGTTAGAAGCTCTTTCTAAAGAACTGAGTCCTATGTTGGGATATGTTGAGTCAAAATAGGTTCGTAACCCGTAACGTAAAATTGCATCTGAGTTTCCCGCACAAAATGCCTTAAAGAAAACTTGGCCTAACTTAAAGTCTCCCCAATGTGATATACCCCATCTTTCAAAGGAAAGCCTTTTATATACTAAGGCATGCCTGGAATGTCTTTCAAACTTTTGACAAACTAATTTTGCCGTAACTAATTGTGCTGATGAATTCTACACGACTCTAGACAAGATTTCATCAATCATATCTCCTGGTAGATCTTATAAAATTTTTAGTTGTCTATCCTTAACGTCCATTTTGTGTTTTTATACTGTAAAAATAGACAAGGATTAGATTCGTAAAAGATAATTAACAAACAATACAAGCAATTTTTACATAGAACATAAAAGTACAAGCACACTACAATACATATAATACACAACATGATTACAACCCTCTAATCTGAATCACTGGTTTCTTCTTCTTCGGACTTGGTTCGTTTTCCTAATTTTCTAGGGATATATGGTGTTCCTCTAATACGAGCCGTCGTTTTCCACAATGGTTTAGAAAAACCTGGTGGTTTAGAGGTTCTCGGGTTATTGTTACATTTTAGGAAATACGGACGTTGCCGATACATATAAAGTTCATCGGGGTTGGAATCTGAAAGGACCCGTTCATATACATTATAAACGATTCACAATAGTTGATTACATCACGAGGTACTTGACCTCTATATGATACATTTTACAAACATTGCATTCATTTTTAAAAGACAAACTTTCCTTACATTGAAAGTTGACAGGTATGCATATTAATGTGCGCAGAGGTGTATACGAAATAGTTATATTTTTACTACAAAATACTATTAAATACGATACAATTTTACACAAGTTATTTATTTATTTATAGAGTGGATATACCTAAACCTTGCTACAACACTTATAGGCAGTGTACCTAATCGTACAGTAGTGTAGTTTTTAGTAAGTCCGGTTCGTCCACAGGGAACTAGCCAAGTTTAACGCTATATTTTATTTTAACCTATAATTGTAAAAATATAAAAATATATAAGTAGTATTATTATTATAAAAGGGGCGTTTTTTTTACCGTTTAATGACCGATTTGTCAATTTTATGTCTTAAGTCGCAGTTAAAACCTAATGTAAAATATTAAAAATAAATATAACTTAATTTAAAGTGTAAAGTAAATGACAATAATTAAAGTGCAATAAATTAAAGTGCGATAAATTAAAGTGCGATAAATAAAATGACGGTAAAATAAAATTGCGATAATTAAAAGTACGATAATTAAAAATGCGATAAGATATAAAATAAAGGAATTATGCTTATTTAAACTTCCGTAATCATGATGTTCGACGTGTTGATTTTAATTTATTACCATGGGTTAATTGTCCTTTGTTCTGGATTATTTGATATGTCCATACGGTTTTGTCCATAATAGTCCATCAGTCATAAATATAAAGTGCGAGAGTCTTCGTCAAATTATCCTTATACCCGAAGTCAAATATTTCAACTAATTGGGGATTCGAACTGTAACAAGGTCTTAATACTTTGTTTAATGAATACACCAGGTTATCGACTGCGTGTAATCCAAGGTTTCAATACTTTGTTAACAATTACACCAATTACCCTTGAATGTAATCCACCCCTGTTTCAACGAGTCCATTGACTATTAATTCATTCCCGTATTCGGTAAAATGAACGATAATTCGTATTTATAGATATCCCGCCCACCGTACCCGATTAAGCGTATGTGGTTATATATAGATACGTCAAATTATAATCTTTATATTAAATTAACGAGGTATCGTTTAGTTAATATAAAGTCCATTAATAGCCCATAGTCCAATTTTCACAAGTGTCGTTCTTTTATCCAAACCCCAATTATGGTCCAAAGCCCAATTACCCCGTCTTTAATATTTAGCCCAACATCACGATTACTTCGATTTAAATAAGCATAATAATAACTTAGCTACGAGACATTAATTTAAAAAGGTTGAACATAACTTACAATGATTAATAATAGCGTAGCGTTACACGGACAGAATTTCGACTTACACACTTACAATATTCGCTAACATAACCTTATTATTATTAATATTTAATTAAAATTAAAGTTATAAATTATAAATTAAATATATATATATATATATATATATATATATATATATATATATATATATATATATATATATATATATCGTGAGAGAGAGTGGATAGAAAAAGATGTGTGAAGTTCGGCCAAAACTCGCGAAATTTATAGGACCTGACCCAACTTTTTGGCTCATGCGATCGCATGAGATTTATTCTTCCAGGCCATGCAATCGCATGGCCAGCTGGATGAGGCCACATTCTCTTGTTTTCTAGTTTGCCGACGGTTTTAATATATAATATAATATATATATAATTTTAAGAATTAATCATATATTATATTATATTCATGTGCATAGTTGACTTGTAATTTTCGCTCCGTTGCATCGTGTGTTAAGAGTTGACTCTGGTCCCGGTTCTGGATTTTCGAACATCCTTTCGTACTATTTAATATCTTGTACTTTGCATTTTGCGGCTTATACTCTTGTAACTTTTAGACGTTTCTCATCAATAATTTGAACCTCTTGGATTGTACTTTGTACTTTTAAGCTTTTTGGTCGTTTGCATCTTCAATTCTTCGAATCTGTCTTTTGTCTTCACCTTTTAATATGTAAACGAATATCACTTGTAAATAGAATAATTGCAACCAAAAGCTTGTCTTTCTTGAGGGATAATGCTATGAAATATATGTTCGTTTTTAGCATTATCAAATATTCCCACACTTGAGCGTTGCTTGTCCTCAAGAAATATAGTCTTGAAATAAAAATACTAGAATCACTTCTTTATTCTTCACACTTTGTACATCAGTGATTTTAATACGGCGGTATGAACAATGATAGTAATGTTGTGGTTTACAGTCCCACATGACTATAAAAATTTAGATCCTTTAGGAAATTAGATCTTTATGAAAACATTTGACCTTTTGAAAATTCAATCTAGCTTTTACCCTAGATAAGTTTTCTGGAATAACCCTTCACCGGTGTTTGCGAAATTGTTTCTGTGGGTTTCAGATTTGAAAATTTTAGCTCAAAAACTTGCGGTTTTGTGTCACCCACTTGCTAACCTTGTATTAGGAAAGCAACACGTCCAGTATACTTGCTCCGTATATTACCTTTCGGTAAACTACCGTCCGGTTGTAAAGGAAAGCGTTGAACAAGCAACTGTTAAGGCAATGTCCCGTGACATGCTTTTGATTATGGTCTATAACGTGTCGGATGCAATTACTATCCTTTGTAGGAGCAATAGTAAAGATCACCCTATAGTTTTTCGGTCTGGCACAAGGTCCTGTCTTTGACCATGCTATGCAACCACCGTTCAACTCAAATAAGCATTCAACTCAAATAACATGTCAAAGGATAGTAAGCATTCAACTCAAATAACATGTCAAAATAATCATTACTAGCAATTGAACAAGTTTCAAATGGCATTTATATCAAATTAATCAAGTTCATGAATTTTAGACTTGAAAAGTCCACTTTAATTCTCAAAAATCATGTTTAGGATCAATGTTTGGATCATTTAGCTACCTAAACATATTACACTACTTAATTTAGCAATAATTCATGACAAAAATCAGCCATAACCTGTTTATATCAAAAAGTCCCAAATTGCTCAAGAACACAAACCCTAGATTTCTAAAATTTTTGAAGTTTTTGGCTTCAAATCATGTTAAATAGCATCAATCTAGGTTGTACATGCATAATATACTAACAATTTAACTCTAATTACACTAAAAATTAACAAAATTAAATTAGGTAAAATTTAGCTCATGAACACTAAAATTCAATTTTTAAGAGTTTTAGGGGTGAAATCTCTACCTTCCTGCCTCCCCATCTGAAGAAAGACATGATTGTAGCGGATTATTGTGAGAAATTTGGTGAAAAATTGGTGATTTTAGGGGTGATTTTTGGGAGTATTTCGTATGTATGTGTGTGTTTTTGTGTTGAGACAGAACAAGCTCGCTGGAACTTATCATTCTGCCCAGCTTTTTTACTCCATGCGATCGCATGGTTCCCATGTGCAAACCCCATGCGATCGCATGTGGTCCAGGTTTTTTTTTTTTTTTTAATAAAAACCTTATACTTTTAAAATAAATAATTAATTAAAAATTAAAAATTTTGTTTCTTTTTAGGATGAGGGCGTTTCGGATCGTTGTCCTAGTCCGTCTCTCGACAAAATTTTAAAATTTGTCACTTTTTAAGCGTTGTTTTAAAAGTAAAGATTTTTGGGGGTTTTTTAATGTTTTTGGCATACTTTAATTCAACAAGATTAAAAATAATGATAATAAAATTTCTCGTCCCTCCCTTGGGTAAAGCAATTTCGGTTCAACGACCTAGTCTTCAACTTACGACGAATTTTTAGAAATCACATTTTTAACTTAATGAAATAAATTACATTTTTTTTTAAATTCACACCAAACTTAAATTTAAAATGCATAAAATTTAAAAATTCATATAAATATCATTAATATTTTTATACATTAATTTTACAAACTTATATTAAAAATTTTAATTTTTTTTTTAAAATATTTAAAAACTTAATAATATTGGTTTTAAAAATTTACATTAATAATTTAATATTTATAAATTAAATTTAAAAACAAGGTAAAAATTAAAATTAAAAATCTTTTTGGTCTTTTATCCCACTTTAATCAATCAAATATTATAAAAAATATACGCCCCTCTTTTCGGTAAAGTAATTTCGGTTCCATAACCTAGTTTTACTCCTGACAAATTTTTGAAATATTTTGGGTTGATTGATTAAAGATATTTATACCTTTAGAATAAACGGTAAATTTCGCAGTGATGTAATAAATTTTTTTGTATGATATCAATAATTTCGGTTTCGCATACCTAATTTTATTGAATATCAATTCAATACTTTATAGCGAACGATTCAGCGTTTATTATCAAAAGGTTAAAAGCAAATAAAAATAAAAACAAATAAAAGCTGTACATACTTACCTGTGAGATAGAATTCTCAGAGACCTGCTTTAGCTGACTCATAAGAGAGTCGTGTGATTTGGTTTTCCATAGCTACATAAGCATAACCTCGATTCTTCAATAACTTTTCTTCTAAACATATGAACGGTCCTTCTCTGCATAGAGTAACAAATTCGGTATTTGAATATGTTTGATTGTTCGAACATTTACCTTCGTTTGACCATTTTCCGCATTTATGACATATTCAAGGTGTCGTTCTCTTCTTTTTGTTGCGGATTTTGATTTTCCTTTACCAAAATGTGCTTATGATGATCTTTCCTGAGTTCTTTCCTTACTTCGTCCATTTTTCGTCTTATGAATGATACCAGTTCACTCGGGAAGATGTTATTATTACGTTTAGTAATCATAGCGTGTAGTAGTAAACCATGGTTCAGATCAAAGGAATTCTTCATCTCGTAAAACCTAAAAGAAATAAAAATTCAGAATGGAGGGAGAAGACTAGTTCTTTAGGGTCTGCTAGGGAAAGACCATGCGGATTCCATTTTCGAAAACTACACGAAAACAGAATATCTAACTCTAACAAAAATAAATATTATCCTTAAAAGACTTGATTCTCCCCACACTTAGTTAGTTGTGGTGTCGAAATTGTGATTAACTTCGTTGTCAACTTCTATTGGATCATGTATGTAATGTTTAACTCTGTGACCATTAACTTTAAATTCAATTTCATTTGAATTTATTAATTCTATTATTCCATATGGGAAAACTCTTTTGACTATGAATGGTCCAGGCCATCTTGATTTCAATTTTTCAGGAAATAGCTTAAATCGTGAATTGAAAAGAAGGACTCTGTCTCTTTCCTTAAATTCTTTTGAACTTCTGATTCTTTTATCATGCCATTTCTTTGTTCTTTCTTTATAGATTAACGAATTTTCATATGCTTCATGTCTTAATTCTTCTAATTTGTTTAGTTGACTTAACCGTAGACGTCCGGCTTCATGTAAATCAGGATTACATGTCTTCAAAGCCCAAAATGCTTTGTGCTCAATTTCTACTGGAAGGTGACATGCTTTTCTGTAAACGAGTTTAAAAGGTGTGGTGCCAATTGGAGTTTTGTAGGCTGTTCTAAAAGCCCAGAGTGCATCCTCCAATTTCATGGACCATTTCTTCGGATTTGATCCTACGGTTTTCTCTAGAATACGTTTTAAAGCTCGGATGATATTTTTAACTTGTCCACTTGTTTGTGGATGATAAGCTGTTGAAATTTTTTGAGTTACTCCATATCTTTTGAGAACTTTCTCAAGTTAATTATTACAAAAATGAGTACCCCGATCACTTATTAAAGCTTTTGGTGTTCCGAACCTTGCAAAAAGACGTTTTAAGAAGTTGACTACAACTCGTGCATCGTTAGTTGGGAGAGCTTGTGCTTCCGCCCATTTAGATACATAATCAATGGCAACGAGAATGTAGAGATTATTATGAGATTTTGGAAATGGACCCATAAAGTCAATACCCCAAACGTCAAATGCTTCACATACTTGAATGACATTTTGTGGCATTTCATCACGTTGACTTATTTTTCCGGCCCTTTGACATGCATCACAGGATTTGCAAAGAAGGTGTGCGTCTTTAAAAATTGTAGGCCAATAGAATCCAGCATCATAGACTTTTCTTGCTGTGAGTTGAGGCCCATAATGCCCTCCTGTTGGTCCTGTGTGACAATGGTTTAAGATTTGACTAGCTTCATCTCCGAATACACATCGACGTATTATTCCATCGGGACAACTTTTAAACAAATGTGGATCTTCTCAGAAATAGTGTTTTATATCACTAAAGAATTTCTTTCGTTTTTGGTACGACAACCCTTTTTCAAGGAATCCACATACTAAGTAGTTTGCATAGTCTGCAAACCATGGAATTTCATTATAATTTATCTTCAATAGATATTCATCGGGAAAGTTATCTTGTATGGCCGATTCATTTAGAACTTCTAATTCGGGATTTTCAAGAAGAGAAAGATGATCAGCGGCGAGATTTTCTGCTCCCTTTTTGTCTCGAATTTCAATATCGAACTCTTGTAAGAGTAAGATCCAGTGGATTAATCGTGGTTTGGCATCTTGTTTCGAAAATAGGTATCTAAGAGCAGAATGGTCGGTATAGACCACCGTTTTAGCTAGAATGAGATATGAACAAAATTTGTCAAAAGCAAAGACAATAACAAGGAGTTCTTTTTCAGTAGTTGTGTAATTCATTTGTGCTCCTTGTAATGTCTTACTAGCATAATAAATAGATTGAAATCGTTTTTCAATCTTTTGTCCTAAAACGGCTCCCATTGCAAAATCACTTGCATCGCACATAAGTTCAAATGGTAGATTCCAATTTGGAGTTATCATGATCGGCGCATTAGTGAGTTTTTCTTTAATAATATTAAAAGATTTGATGCATTCATTCGAAAAGATGAATGGAGCATCCTTTTCTAGGAGTTTATTCATAGGAGTGGCAATTTTAGAAAAATCTTTTATGAAACGTCGGTAAAAACCGGCATGCCCTAGAAAACTCCTAACTCCTCTAACATTGGTGGGATGTGGAAGTTTAGCAATTACATCTACTTTAGCTCTATCCACTTCAATTCCTTCCTTTGAAATTTTATGACCAAGAACGATGCCTTCTTTAACTATGAAATGGCATTTCTCCCAATTAAGTACTAGATTTGATTGCTCGCATCTAATAAGCATTCGTTCAATATTAACTAGACATGTTTCAAAAGTATCACCGAAGACTGAAAAGTCATCCATGAAAACTTCCATGCATTCTTCTATCATGTCGTGAAAAATCGCCATCATGCACCTTTGAAATGTTGCAGGGGCGTTGCATAGTTTAAATGGCATGCGTTTATAAGCAAAAGTACCATAAGGGCACGTGAAAGTGGTTTTCTCTTGGTCCTCGGGTGCTATTGGAATTTGAAAGTATCGGAAAAAACCGTCAAAAAAACAATAGTAACTGTTTCCGGCTAATCTTTCCAACATTTGATCAATGAAAGGAGGGAAAGTGATCTTTTCTGGTGGCGTCATTTAATTTTCTATAATCAATACAAACACGTCATCCTGTTACAGTCCTAGTAGAAATAAGCTCATTTTTTTCATTTGTAATGACAGTCATGCCACCCTTCTTAGGTACGCATTGAACTGGGCTTACCCATGGACTATCAGAGATTTGATAAATTAAACCTGCATCTTGCAGTTTAATAATTTCTTTCTTAACAACATCTTGCATATTAGGATTTAGTCTTCGTTGGCGTTGCACATACGTTTTATGACCTTCTTTCATAAGGATTTTATGTGTGCAATACGAATGACTTATGCCTTTAATATCATGAATTTTCCATGCAATAGCTTGTTTATGAGATTTTAGGACAGAAATGAGTTGAGATTTTTCATTTTCAGTAAGAGAAGACGATATTATTACAGGTAATTCAGATTCACCATGTAAATAAGCATATTCCAAATGGTTTGGAAGTGGCTTTAACTCTAATGTCGGTGGTTCTTCTATCGATGATTTATATCGATATCTGTCTTCTTCTTTTAGCATTTGAATTTCTTCTGTTGTTGGTTCATATCCATTAGCCATGAGTGCTGCTAACATTTCAGCTTCATCAATTGGTTCAGTTCTTTCTCCTAAAGAACATTCTCCTATTCCTTGTAATTCTGGAAATTCTTCTAACAATTCTGCATGTGAATCTATAGTTTGAATATAATAACATGTATCATCTGCAGATTGTGGTTGTTGCATGGCTCTATCAACAGAAAAGGTAACACTCTTGTCCTCTATACTTAAGGTCAGTTTCTTACTGAACACGTCTATTATTGCTTTAGCCGTGTTTAAGAATGGTCTTCCTAATATGAGAGGAACTCGAGAATCTTCTTCCATGTCCAGAATAACAAAATCTACCGGAAATACTAAAGTACCAACTTTAACTAGCATGTTCTCCATTATCCCTCTAGGATATTTTTACTGATCGGTCGGTTATTTGTATGCTTATTCGTGTTGGTTTCAATTCTCCAAGGTCTAGTTTAGCGTATAGTGAATACGACATTAAATTTATACTAGCACCTAAGTCTGCAATGCTTCTATTGAACTAAGACTACCCAAAAAACATGGAATTGTGAAACTTCCTGGATCTGAAAGTTTTTCTGGTAGTTTATTCAACAGCACTGCAGAACAATTAGCATTCGTAGTAACAGCCGAAAGTTCTTCCATTTTCTTTCTATTTGTGATTAGATCTTTCAGGAATTTAGCATATCTAGGCATTCCTGAAATCACATCAATGAAAGGAAGATTGACATTTATTTGTTTAAACATATCCAAGAATTTGGATTGCTCGGCTTCAAGTCTTTCTTTTTTCATTTTACTCGGGTAAGGAAGTGGTGGTTGGTATGGTTTAACATAAGGTTTAGCCTTAACTGTGTTATCTTCATTAACCTTTTCAACTACCGGTTCTGTTTCTTTTCCTTGCTCAGGTTGTGGTGCCTGTGGAGTGGGAATAACGTCATCAGAAATTACAGGCATTTCAGGTGGTTTAAGTGTAATACCACTTCTCGTGGTAATGACTTTAGCTGTTTCATTCTGGGGGTTAGCATTTGTATCGCTAGGTAGACTTCCTGGTTTTCTTTCACCTACCAACCTTGCTAGGTTGCTTACTTCTTGTTCCAGATTTTGAATAGAAGCTTGTTGATTTCTAAATGCTTGAGCATTTTGTTCATTGGTTTGTTTTTGAGATGTGAAAAATTGCGTTTGAGATTCAACTAGCTTCGACATCATATCTTCTAAATTTGACTTTTTATCATCGGTTTGTAGTGGTTTAATTAGAAAAATAGGTCTTTGCTGATTGTAAGTATTATTGGATACTTGTTGATTGCTAGGACCTTGTTGGTTGTTGTATGGAACATTTCGGTTATAATTCTGGTTTTGATTGTAGATTGGTCTTGGCGGTTGATAATTATTCTGATAATTATTTTCAGGCCTTTGGTTCATGTATGAAACATTCTCTCTCTGTTCCATTGTTTATTCAATACTGAGACAATCTTTTGTCAAATGTGGTCCTCCACACTGCTCACAACTAATTCGTATCGAGTGAATATCCTTAGTCATCTTTTTCATTCGTCTTTCGACAACATCTATCTTTGCGGACATGGAATCAAAGTCATGGCTAGAATCGGCTCTAGCTTCTTTAGATGATCTAACGATATCTTTTTCTTGGTGCCACTCATGTGAGTGGGAAGCAGTGTTATCAATAATTTTGTAAGCTTCAGTTGCGGTTTTTTTCATAATGGAACCACCAGCTGCTATATCGATGTCTTTTCGTGTAGTGATGTCGCATCCTTGATAGAATATTTGTACTATTTGATAAGTGTCTAAACCATGTTGCGGACATCCTCTCAATAACTTTCCAAATCTTGTCTACGCTTCATATAGATTTTTGTTTGGCTTTTGTATGAACGTAACAATTTCTCCTTGAAGTCTTACGGCTTTAGATGCCGGAAAGAATTGTTTAACAAATTTTTCAACTAAAACATCCCATGTATCAATCACCCCTTCAGGTAACGATTCTAACTAATCTTTGGCCTCTCCCTTTAAAGTCCAGGGAAATAACATGATATAGATCTGTTCATCCTCCACTTCTTGGATTTTAAATAGAGTACATATCCTATTAAAGGTACGAAGATGTTCGTTTGGATCTTCCTTCGATGCACCACTAAATTGGCATTGATTAGTTACCATGTGTAGGATTTGTCCTTTGATTTCATAATCTGGCGCATTAATGTCTGTTTGAGTAATTGCGTGACCTTGGCCAGTGCGTTTAACTCTCATTCGGTCTTCCATACTTAGAGGTTCCAGATTCTCCATGATTGAATTGGTTGAATCTGAATCACTAGAGGATTCTGACTTAATGGTTTCTTCCTCGACAATTTCTGGGTGAGTGATTTGTGGTTCAGGAGGAATGATTGGTGGTTCAGGATCTCTGATTTGTCCGTGAATATCCTCCGTGTAAGATCCAGTTTTTCCCTGTTATGTTGGACGCCGTCCAACAGGGCTGGACGCCGTCCTGTTTTGAAGGGCTGGACGTCGTCCAGAAATCTGGACGCCGTCCAGATGGCCTGACGAGCCAGCTTTGGTATTTTGATATTTAAAAGGGGGTAGTTTGGTAATTTCACATTGTGGACGACTTTAAGACCCTAGATCAGTTTTGGTGAGCCTCATTACTCCATTTCCATCTACTTTATCTCCCTCCACTAAATTCTAGAAAGAGAGGTAGTTCTAGAGTGAGAGAGCTCCATTAAAGGAAGAAGGAGGTTGAATCGGGTCTTAGTGCTAGTTCAAAAGTTGTTCATCTAGTCGCTAGCTACGTGGTGATTGTGTTGGTAAGTTATAAAACCTAATTTCTTTACTTAAATTGTGTTAAGGGTTAGGGTTTGGGTTAGTGTTGCACTTAAAACCCATTTGTTAGTGATTTGGGGGTTTTGGGTAAGTTTGGGTCATGAAGACCCAAAAGATGGCTAACCTAGGGTTTTGAAATGTTAAAGTGTGTAAATGGGTCTTAAAGGCTTAGTAAATCACTAGCACACTTGTAGTTAATGTTAGTGGGTGTCATTTGGGTTGTGGGTGACCCAAATGGGCGTGTTGACCTCGAAATGGGTCAAATGGGTCTTGGGCGACCTAGGTTGTTAAATGCGTATGAGAACACACTATACTTGTGATTTTAAAGTGTTTAAGACCATATTTGACTAGTGCTAGGGTTTTGTTGGTGTTGACCCAAATATTAGGGTTAAGGGTGCAAATGGGTCGAAATTGCACCTTGGGTCAAAATGGCACTAGAATGGTGAGTGAGTTGGTTGACCAACTTGAGTCGTGATTGATTATTGTGCTAAATGTAATAGGTACGTTACATTGAAGTTGCAAGCTCGGTTATCTTTCACAAAAGACTTTGAGGTGAGTGGAATAATTATATATGTATGTATATGATTTATTTACTTGTGGGGTAAGGGTTTAAAGTTCGTTGTTGACGATACCGTACCCTAGAGTATATTGTGGTGTTGATGAGGGTTTAAAGTTCGTTGTTGACGATACCTCATATGTGGGTTTAAAGTTCGTTGTTGACGATACCACATTAATATAAATGTATGGAATTTAAGTTCGATGTTGACTATGTAGTGACCCGAATTTTTCCATGTTTATATATATTAATTGAGATTGATATTTACATGATTAAATGTTTCCAACATGTTAAGCAATCAAACTTGTTAAGACTTGATTAATTGAAATATGTTTCATATAGACAATTGACCACCCAAGTTGGCCGGCGATTCATGAACGTTAAAACTTGTAAAAACGACATGACGATATATATATGGATATACATATGGTTAACATGAGATTATGATAAGTAAGTATCTCCATAAGTATATTAACAATGAGTTATATACATATAAACAAGACTACTAACTTAAGGATTTCGAAACGAGACATATATGTAACGATTATCGTTGTAACGACATTTAAATGTATATATATCATATTAAGATATATTAATATATCATAATATCATGATAATATAATAATTTAACATCTCATTAGATATAATAAACAATGGGTTAACAACATTAATTGAGATCGTTAACTTAAAGGTTTCAAAACAACACTTACATGTAACGACTAACGATGACTTAATGACTCAGTTAAAATGTATATACATGTAGCGTATTTAGATGTATTAAAATACTTTTGGAAGACTTCAAGACATATATCAAAACACTCATACTTAACGAAAATGGTTACAGTTACTTTTCCATTCTTTTCTTTCATCAAGAATTCTAGTCGTATTCTTACCCGTATTATACACAGCTTCAAAACGTACTTACTATGAGTATATACCAATAGGAACTAGCATGGGATTCCACTCTTGATTATGTCATGTATGACTAATCAATTTTAACTTCTACTATGAGCTAGTCAACTAACTAGAACTCCTTTTAACCCCACTCAGCACTCACCAATTACCACTCATCATTCACTCCATTTCACTTTCAATTCTCTTTCTAATTCTCTCTCAACACACACACACTATTATGAACGTATTTTTCCAGTAGTTAATCATCATCTTCATCAAAAATCACTTCAAGAATCAAGCTATAATCATCATAGGAAGAACACTTCAAGAACACTTCAAAAATCCCTTCAAGTTTACTAATTTACTTCCAAGCTTTCTAATCCATTCCAAGTAATCATCTAAGATCAAGAAACCTTTGTTATATACAGTAGGTTATCTTTCTTATTCAAGGTAATATTCATATTCAAACTTTGATTCAATTTCTATAACTATAAACTATCTTAATTCGAGTAAAAATCTTACTTGAACTTGTTTTTGTGTCATGATCCTACTTCAAGAACTTTCAAGTCATCCAAGATCCTTTGAAGCTAGATCATTTCTTGTCACTTCCAGTAGGTTTACCTACTAAACTTGAGGTAGTAATGATGTTCATAACATCATTCGATTCATATATATAAAACTATCTTATTCGAAGGTTTAAACTCGTAATCACTAGAACATAGTTTAGTTAATTCTAAACTTGTTCGCAAACAAAAGTTAATCCTTCTAACTTGACTTTTAAAATTAACTACACACATGTTCTATATCTATATGATATGCTAACTTAATGATTTAAAACCTGGAAACACGAAAAACACCGTAAAACCGGATTTACGGCGTCGTAGTAACACCGCGGGCTGTTTTGGGTTAGTTAATTAAAAACTATGATAAATTTTGATTTAAAAGTTGTTATTCTGAGAAAATGATTTTTATTATGAACATGAAACTATATCCAAAAATTATGGTTAAACTCAAAGTGGAAGTATGTTTTCTAAAATGGTCATCTAGACGTCGTTCTTTCGACTGAAATGACTACCTTTACAAAAACGACTTGTAACTTGTTTTTCCGACTATAAACCTATACTTTTTCTGTTTACATTCATAAAATAGAGTTCAATATGAAACCATAGCAATTTGATTCACTCAAAACGGATTTAAAATGAAGAAGTTATGGGTAAAACAAGATTGGATAATTTTTCTCATTTTAGCTACGTGAAAATTGGTAACAAATATATTCCAACCATAACTTAATCAACTTGTATTGTATATTATGTAATCTTGAGATACCATAGACACGTATACAATGTTTCGACCTATCATGTCGACACATCTATATATATTTCGGAACAACCATAGACACTCTATATGTGAATGTTGGAGTTAGCTATACAGGGTTGAGGTTGATTCCAAAATATATATAGTTTGAGTTGTGATCAATACTGAGATACGTATACACTGGGTCGTGGATTGATTCAAGATAATATTTATCGATTTATTTCTGTACATCTAACTATGGACAACTAGTTGTAGGTTACTAACGAGGACAGCTGACTTAATAAACTTAAAACATCAAAATATATTAAAAGTATTGTAAATATATTTTAAACATACTTTGATATATATGTATATATTGTTATAGGTTCGTGAATCAACCAGTGGTCAAGTCTTACTTCCCGACGAAGTAAAAATCTGTGAAAGTGAGTTATAGTCCCACTTTTAAAATCTAATATTTTTGGGATGAGAATACATGCAGGTTTTATAAATGATTTACAAAATAGACACAAGTACGTGAAACTACATTCTATGGTTGAATTATCGAAATCGAATATGCCCCTTTTTATTAAGTCTGGTAATCTAAGAATTAGGGAACAGACACCCTAATTGACGCGAATCCTAAAGATAGATCTATTGGGCCTAACAAACCCCATCCAAAGTACCGGATGCTTTAGTACTTCGAAATTTATATCATATCCGAAGGGTGTCCCGGAATGATGGGGATATTCTTATATATATGCATCTTGTTAATGTCGGTTACCAGGTGTTCACCATATGAATGATTTTTATCTCTATGTATGGGATGTGTATTGAAATATGAAATCTTGTGGTCTATTGTTACGATTTGATACATATAGGTTAAACCTATAACTCACCAACATTTTTGTTGACGTTTAAAGCATGTTTATTCTCAGGTGAATATTAAGAGCTTCCGCTGTTGCATACTAAAATAAGGACAAGATTTGGAGTCCATGTTTGTATGATATTGTGTAAAAACTGCATTCAAGAAACTGAGTTTGATGTAACATATTTGTATTGTAAACCATTATGTAATGGTCGTGTGTAAACAGGATATTTTAGATTATCATTATTTGATAATCTACGTAAAGCTTTTAAACTTTTATTTATGAAATAAAGGTTATGGTTTGTTTTAAAAATGAATGCAGTCTTTGAAAAACGTCTCATATAGAGGTCAAAACCTCGCAACGAAATCAATTAATATGGAACGTTTTTAATCAATAAGAACGGGATATTTCAGTTGGTATCCGAGCGTTGGTCTTAGAGAACCAGAAAATTTGCATTAGTGTGTCTTATCGAGTTTGTTAGGATGCATTAGTGAGTCTGGACTTCGACCGTGTTTTCTTTAAAAATGATTGCTTAACATTTTTGTTGGAAACTATATATTTTTAACATATGAATATTATGTGATATATTAATCTCTTAACGTGTTTGATATTATGTGATAGATGTCTACCTCTAGAACAAGTCCCATTGACTCACCTAATAATAATGAAGAGTCAAATGTAAATTGGAATGATTCGTGGACTGATTCACAAGTTCCCGAAGAGGAACTGGAAAAAGAGTCGGAACCGGAAGAAGAATCGGAACCGGAAGAAGAATCGGAACCGGAAGAAGAAATAGAACCGGTGGGGGAAATAATAAAACGGTTAAGTAAAAGAGAATCCTCAACCAACCGACCAAGGTTAATTATGGTCAATGGTGTTTCCGCCAAGGAAGCAAAATATTGGGAGGATTACCAATTCTCCGATGAATCGGATTCCGACGAGAATTCCGATGATGTTATAGAAATTACCCCAACTGAATTTAAAAAGGCAAAAGAAAATAATAAGGGAAAGGGCATAAAAATAGAGAAATCTAATTCCAACCCCGATGAACTTTATATGTATCGTCAGCCCCCGAAGTCCTTAAGTTGTAACAATGACCCAGGAACCTCTAAACCACCAGGTTTTTCTAAACCAATGTGGACAATGACGGCTCGTATTAGGGGAACATCATATATCCCTAGAAACTTGGCAAAACGAACCAAAACCGAACAAGAAGAAACGAGCGAGTTGGAATAAGATAGTTGTATTCGTGTGGTGTAATATATGTAATATAGTGTGCTTATGCTTTATGATATATGTAAAAATTGCTTGTATTAATAAGTATTTTTTTATGAATCTAACTCTTGTCTATTTTACAGTATAAAAAAACAAAATGGATAGACAACCCAATATTTTAAGAGACCTACCCGGAGACATGATTGATGAAATCTTGTCTAGAGTCGGTCAGAATTCCTCGGCACAACTATTTAAGGCGAGATCAGTTTGTAAGACATTCGAAGAACGTTCCAAGAATGCCTTGGTTTATAAAAGGCTTTCGTTCGAAAGATGGGGGATATCACATTGGGAAATCCATAAGTTACGATGTGTTTACTTTGATGCATATATTGCGGGGAACCCAAATGCTATTTTACGCAACGGGTTAAGAAATTATTTTGACTCAGTATATCCGAATATAGGACTTCGTGATTTAGAAAAAGCGGCTAACATGCAACATAAAGAAGCATGTTATGCTTACGGGTTAGTAATGTTCGCTTCTCCCAAAGTGAGAACAAGAACATCGGGCTACAACTATTAAACAAAACGTTCCCACAAGTGACGGAGTCGGTAATTGGGGTAAGAAATGAGGTTTTTAGGTTATTACGAGACTGTTGGTCATTACGTAACCCTCGTCCCTTTGACGACGTTACAACACGCTGTCTTATCAACGGCCATAACGGTTATATTCCACAAGACCAAGGATGGGAAGTAGTCCTAGTAAAACCAGAATGCATGACTTGTTTCTGGACGTATGAATTACGTGTCTTTATTGCCTTTGCTGAACGACTTGTGTACTAGCTAGAATTATCTTCACAACTATCTTGTATCAAAGTTATTGTGTGCTATATTTCATGCTTTATATAAAATAAGCGGTATTGTAAGTTTGTAAAATATTGTATAAAAGTTTGAACGCGAAATATTATTACAATCAGTTTTTCATATAGAATTGTAGTAGTTGAATTGTATATTAGCTACTAAGTATGAACTTAACGGGTAGGTACTACCCGAATTTAAAATTATAAAACGATAATATGAAGAAAAAGCTTTTATAAATGAGTTCATATTATGCTACGAAATACTATTAACTACTCTTAATATTCTGTATGATTAACTTGTTCCATTTGACTATTTTGAAGGAAATGGCACCGACTACTCGACACACCGTGAATATGAATGAAGAGGAATTCCGTACTTTTCTAGCTTCAAACATAGCCGCAGTACAGGCTGCGCTACATACCAACAATAACCTTGGATCTGGCAGTACAGGAAATCATGTAGGATGCACCTACAAAGAATTCACTGCCTGCAAACCTTTGGAATTTGATGGAACCGAAGGACTGATCGGATTGAAACGGTGGACCGAGAAGGTTGAATCGTTGTTTGCCATAAGTAAGTGTACTGAAGAGGACAAAGTGAAGTACGCTACGCATACCTTCACAGGTTCTGCGTTAACATGGTGGAATACCTATCTAGAGCAAGTGGGACAAGATGATGCGTACGCACTACCGTGGTCAGCATTCAAGCACTTGATGAACGAGAAGTACCGTCCCAGAACCGAGGTCAATAAGCTCAAGACAGAACTTAGAGGGTTACGAACCCAAGGATTTGATATTACCACGTACGAAAGACGATTCACAGAATTGTGCCTATTGTGTCCGGGAGCATTCGAAGATGAGGAAGAGAAGATCGACGCGTTTGTGAAAGGATTACCGGAAAGAATCCAAGAAGATATAAGTTCACACAAGCCCGCCTCCATACAACAGGCATGTAGAATGGCTCACAAACTAGTGAACCAGATTGAAGAAAGAATTAAAGAACAGACTGCTGAAGAGGCCAATGTGAAGCAAGTCAAAAGAAAGTGGGAAGAAAACGGTGATAAGAATCACCAATACAACAACAACAGCAATTACAACAATAATCACAACAATTATCCCAACAATCGCAACATCAATCGCAACTACAACAAACGGCCCAACAACAACAACAACAACAACAACAACAACAACAACAACAACAGCAACTACAACAATTATCCCAACAACAATAATAACCGCAACAACAACAACAACAATCAGAAGCAGCTATGCCAAAGGTGTGAAAAGTATCACTCGGGGTTCTGCACCAAATTTTGCAACAAGTGTAAAAGAAATGGTCATAGCGCGGCGAAGTGTGAGGTCTACGGACCAGGGGTTAATTGAACGAAAGGAACAAATGGTGTCGGAACGAGTAATGGCGGAGCAAGTAGTGTCGGAGCAAGTTATGCCAATGTAGTTTGTTATAAATGTGGAAAACCGGGCCACATTATTAGAAATTGCCCGAACCAGGAGAACACGAATGGACAAGGCCGCGGAAGAGTTTTCAATATTAATGCGGCAGAGGCACAGGAAGACCCGGAGCTTGTTACGGGTACGTTTCTTATTGACAATAAATCTTCTTACGTTTTATTTGATTCGGGTGCGGATAGAAGCTATATGAGTAGAGATTTTTGTGCTAAATTAAGTTGTCCATTGACGCCTTTAGATAGTAAATTTTTACTCGAATTAGCAAATGGTAAATTAATTTCAGCAGATAATATATGTCGGAATCGAGAAATTAAACTGGTTAGCGAAACATTTAAGATTGATTTGATACCAGTAGAGTTAGGGAGTTTTGATGTGATAATCGGTATGGACTGGTTGAAAGAAGTGAAAGCAGAGATTGTTTATTACAAAAATGCAATTCGCATTATACGAGAAAAAGGAAAACCCTTAATGGTGTACGGAGAAAAGGGCAACACGAAGCTACATATTATTAGTAATTTGAAGGCACAAAAACTAATAAGAAAAGGTTGCTATGCTATTCTAGCACACGTCGAGAAAGTACAAACTGAAGAAAAGAGCATCAATGATGTTCCCATTGCAAAAGAATTTCCCAATGTATTTCCGAAAGAATTACCGGGATTACCCCCACAGCGATCCGTTGAATTTCAAATAGATCTTGTACCAGGAGCTGCACCAATAGCTCGTGCTCCTTACAGACTCGCACCCAGCGAGATGAAAGAACTGCAAAGCCAATTACAAGAACTTTTAGAGCGTGGTTTCATTATACCAAGCACATCACCGTGGGGATCTCCTGTTTTATTTGTCAAGAAGAAAGATGGTACATTCAGGTTGTGTATCGACTACCGAGAGTTGAACAAACTTACCATCAAGAACCGCTACCCACTACCGAGAATCAATGACTTATTTGATCAACTACAAGGCTCGTCTGTTTATTCAAAGATTGACTTACGTTCCGGGTATCATCAAATGCGGGTGAAAGAAGATGATATTCCAAAGACTGCTTTCAGAACACGTTACGGTCATTATGAGTTTATGGTCATGCCGTTTGGTTTAACTAATGCACCAGCTGTGTTCATGGACCTTATGAACCGAGTGTGTGGACCATACCTTGACAAGTTTGTCATTGTTTTCATTGATGACATACTTATTTACTCAAAGAATGACCAAGAACACGGTGAACATTTGAGAAAGGTGTTAGAAGTATTGAGGAAGGAAGAATTGTACGCTAAGTTTTCAAAGTGTGCATTTTGGTTGGAAGAAGTTCAATTCCTCGATCACATAGTGAACAAAGAAGGTATTAAGGTGGATCCGGCAAAGATAGAAACTGTTGAAAAGTGGGAAACCCCGAAAACTCCGAAACACATACGCCAGTTTTTAGGACTAGCTGGTTACTACAGAAGGTTCATCCAAGACTTTTCCAGAATAGCAAAACCCTTGACTGCATTAACGCATAAAGGGAAGAAATTTGAATGGAATGATGAACAAGAGAAAGCGTTTCAGTTATTAAAGAAAAAGCTAACTACGGCACCTATATTGTCATTGCCTGAAGGGAATGATGATTTTGTGATTTATTGTGACGCATCAAAGCAAGGTCTCGGTTGTGTATTAATGCAACGAACGAAGGTGATTGCTTATGCGTCTAGACAATTGAAGATTCACGAACAAAATTATACGACGCATGATTTGGAATTAGGCGCGGTTGTTTTTGCATTAAAGACTTGGAGGCACTACTTATATGGGGTCAAAAGTATTATATATACCGACCACAAAAGTCTTCAACACATATTTAATCAGAAACAACTGAATATGAGGCAGCGTAGGTGGATTGAATTATTGAATGATTACGACTTTGAGATTCATTACCACCCGGGGAAGGCAAATGTGGTAGCCGATTCCTTGAGCAGGAAGGACAGAGAACCCACTCGAGTAAAATCTATGAATATAATGATTCATAATAACCTTACTACTCAAATAAAGGAGGCGCAACAAGGAGTTTTAAAAGAGGAAAATTTAAAGGATGAAATACCCAAAGGATCGGAGAAACATCTTAATATTCGGGAAGACGGAACCCGGTATAGGGCTGAAAGGATTTGGGTACCAAAATTTGGAGATATGAGAGAAATGGTACTTAGAGAAGCTCATAAAACCAGATACTCAATACATCCTGGAACGGGAAAGATGTACAAGGATCTCAGGAAATATTTTTGGTAGCCGGGTATGAAAGTCGATGTTGCTAAATACGTGGGAGAATGTTTGACGTGTTTTAAGGTCAAAGCTGAGCATCAGAAACCATCAGGTCTACTTCAACAACCCGAAATCCCGGAATGGAAATGGGAAAACATTACCATGGATTTCATCACTAAATTGCCAAGGACTGCAAGTGGTTTTGATACTATTTGGGTAATAGTTGATCGTCTCACCAAATCAGCACATTTCCTGCCAATAAGAGAAGATGACAAGAAGGAGAAGTTAGCACGACTGTATTTGAAGGAAGTCGTCTCCAGACATGGAATACCAATCTCTATTATCTCTGATAGGGATGGCAGATTTATTTCAAGATTCTGGCAGACATTACAGCAAGCATTAGGAACTCGTCTAGACATGAGTACTGCCTATCATCCACAAACTGATGGGCAGAGCGAAAGGACGATACAAATGCTTGAAGACATGCTACGAGCATGTGTTATTGATTTCGGAAACAGTTGGGATCGACATCTACCATTAGCAGAATTTTCCTACAACAACAGCTACCATTCAAGCATTGAGATGGCGCCGTTTGAAGCACTTTATGGTAGAAAGTGCAGGTCTCCGATTTGTTGGAGTGAAGTGGGGGATAGACAGATTACGGGTCGGGAGATTATACAAGAAACTACCGAGAAGATCATCCAAATTCAACAACGGTTGAAAACCGCCCAAAGTCGACAAAAGAGCTACGCTGACATTAAAAGAAAAGATATAGAATTTGAAATTGAAGAGATGGTCATGCTTAAAGTTGCACCTTGGAAAGGCGTTGTTCGATTTGGTAAACGAGGGAAATTAAATCCAAGGTATATTGGACCATTCAAGATTATTGATCGTGTCGGACCAGTAGCTTACCGACTTGAGTTACCTCAACAACTCGCGGCTGTACATAACACTTTCCACGTCTCGAATTTGAAGAAATATTTTGCTAAAGAAGATCTCACTATTCCGTTAGATGAAATCCAAATCAACGAAAAACTCCAATTCATCGAAGAACCCGTCGAAATAATGGATCGTGAGGTTAAAAGACTTAAGCAAAACAAGATACCAATTGTTAAGGTTCGATGGAATGCTCGTAGAGGACCTGAGTTCACCTGGGAGCATGAAGATCAGATGAAGAAGAAATACCCGCATCTATTTCCAGAAGATTCGTCAACACCTTCAACAGCTTAAAATTTCGGGACGAAATTTATTTAACGGGTAGGTACTGTAGTGACCCGAACTTTTCCATGTTTATATATATTAATTGAGATTGATATTTACATGATTGAATGTTTCCAACATGTTAAGCAATCAAACTTGTTAAGACTTGATTAATTGAAATATGTTTCATATAGACAATTGACCACCCAAGTTGACCGGCGATTCACGAACGTTAAAACTGTAAAAACGACATGACGATATATATATGGATATACATATGGATAACATGAGATTATGATAAGTAAGTATCTCCATAAGTATATTAACAATGAGTTATATACATATAAACAAGACTACTAACTTAAGGATTTCGAAACGAGACATATATGTAACGATTATCGTTGTAACGACATTTAAATGTATATATATCATATTAAGATATATTAATATATCATAATATCGTGATAATATAATAATTTAACATCTCATTAGATATAATAAACAATGGGTTAACAACATTAATTGAGATCGTTAACTTAAAGGTTTCAAAACAACACTTACATGTAACGACTAACGATGACTTAACGACTCAGTTAAAATGTATATACATGTAGTGTATTTAGATGTATTAAAATACTTTTGGAAGACTTCAAGACATATATCAAAACACTCATACTTAACGAAAATGGTTACAGTTACTTTTCCATTCTTTTCTTTCATCAAGAATTCTAGTCGTATTCTTACCCGTATTATACACAGCTTCAAAACGTACTTACTATGAGTATATACCAATAGAAACTAGCATGGGATTTCACTCTTGATTATGTCTTGTATGACTAATCAATTTTAACTTCTACCATGAGCTAGTCAACTAACTAGAACTCCTTTTAACCCCACTCACCACTCACCAATTACCACTCATCATTCACTCCATTTCACTTCCAATTCTCTTTCTAATTCTCTCTCAACACACACACACACACACTATTATGAACGTATTTTTCCAGTAGTTAATCATCATCTTCATCAAAAATCACTTCAAGAATCAAGCTATAATCATCATAGGAAGAACACTTCAAGAACACTTCAAAAATCCCTTCAAGTTTACTAATTTACTTCCAAGCTTTCTAATCCATTCCAAGTAATCATCTAAGATCAAGAAACCTTTGTTATATACAGTAGGTTATCTATCTTATTCAAGTTAATATTCATATTTAAACTTTGATTCAATTTCTATAACTATAAACTATCTTAATTCGAGTAAAAATCTTACTTGAATTTGTTTTTGTGTCATGATCCTACTTCAAGAACTTTCAAGTCATCCAAGATCCTTTGAAGCTAGATCATTTATTGTCACTTTCAGTAGATTTACCTACTAAACTTGAGGTAGTAATGATGTTCATAACATCATTCGATTCATATATATAAAACTATCTTATTCGAAGGTTTAAACTCGTAATCACTAGAATATAGTTTAGTTAATTCTAAACTTGTTCGCAAACAAAAGTTAATCCTTCTAACTTGACTTTTAAAATTAACTACACACATGTTCTATATCTATATAATATGCTAACTTAATGATTTAAAACCTGGAAACACGAAAAACACCGTAAAACCGGATTTACGGCGTCGTAGTAACACCGCGGGCTGTTTTGTGTTAGTTAATTAAAAACTTTGATATACTTTGATTTAAAAGTTGTTATTCTGAGAAAATGATTTTTATTATGAACATGAAACTATATCCAAAAATTATGGTTAAACTCAAAGTGGAAGTATGTTTTCTAAAATGGTCATCTAGACGTCGTTCTTTCGACTGAAATGACTACCTTTACAAAAACGACTTGTAACTTATTTTTCCGACTATAAAACTATACTTTTTATGTTTAGATTCATAAAATAGAGTTCAATATGAAACCATAGCAATTTGATTCACTCAAAACGGATTTAAAATGAAGAAGTTATGGGTAAAATAAGATTGGATAATTTTTCTCATTTTAGCTACGTGAAAATTGGTAACAAATCTATTCCAACCATAACTTAATCAACTTGTATTGTATATTATGTAATCTTGAGATACCATAGACACGTATACAATATTTCAACCTATCATGTCGACACATCTATATATATTTCGGAACAACCATAGACACTCTATATGTGAATGTTGGAGTTAGCTATACAGGGTTGAGGTTGATTCCAAAATATATATAGTTTGAGTTGTGATCAATACTGAGATACGTATACACTAGATCGTGGATTGATTCAAGATAATATTTATTGATTTATTTCTGTACATCTAACTGTGGACAACTAGTTGTAGGTTACTAACGAGGATAGCTGACTTAATAAACTTAAAACATCAAAATATATTAAAAGTGTTGTAAATATATTTTAAACATACTTTGATATATATGTATATATTGTTATAGGTTCGTGAATCAACCAGTGGCCAAGTCTTACTTCCCGACGAAGTAAAAATCTGTGAAAGTGAGTTATAGTCCCACTTTTAAAATCTAATATTTTTGGGATGAGAATACATGCAGGTTTTATAAATGATTTACAAAATAGACACAAGTACGTGAAACTACATTCTATGGTTAAATTATCGAAATCGAATATGCCCCTTTTTATTAAGTCTGGTAATCTAAGAATTAGGGAACAGACACCCTAATTGACGCGAATCCTAAAGATAGATCTATTGGGCCTAACAAACCCCATCCAAAGTACCGGATGCTTTAGTACTTCAAAATTTATATCATATCCGAAGGGTGTCCCGGAATGATGGGGATATTCTTATATATATGCATCTTGTTAATGTCGGTTACCAGGTGTTCACCATATGAATGATTTTTATCTCTATGTATGGGATGTGTATTGAAATATGAAATCTTGTGGTCTATTGTTACGATTTGATACATATAGGTTAAACCTATAACTCACCAACATTTTTGTTGACGTTTAAAGCATGTTTATTCTCAGGTGAATACTAAGAGCTTCCGCTGTTGCATACTAAAATAAGGACAAGATTTGGAGTCCATGTTTGTATGATATTGTGTAAAAACTGCATTCAATAAACTGATTTCGATGTAACATATTTGTATTGTAAACCATTATGTAATGGTCGTGTGTAAACAGGATATTTTAGATTATCATTATTTGATAATCTACGTAAAGGTTTTAAACCTTTATTTATGAAATAAAGGTTATGGTTTGTTTTAAAAATGAATGCAGTCTTTGAAAAACGTCTCATATAGAGGTCAAAACCTCGCAACGAAATCAATTAATATGGAACGTTTTTAATCAATAAGAACGGGACATTTCAGACGATGCCATATGACTATGGTAATGACGTTGGATGAGGGTTTAAAGTTCGTTGTTGACGATACCTCATATATGGGTTTAAAGTTCGATGTTGACGATACCACATTAATATTGGCGAATGGGTTTTAAGTTCGATGTTGACGATACCATTCATTGGGCTAGCCTTAAGATCTTGAGTACTATGGATGTTGTGAACATCAATGTTATATATTCGTGTTGTAGCATATTGTATTGCTGTGTTATATGCTATTGTTATACTAGCGTTATTTTCGTGGTTTTAGCGATATACATTTTAAAGGTATGCTAATTATGTAGCTAGTATGTATGCGAATTTGGCATAAGTGTTTGCAAGTAAGTAAGTTATATATGTATACGTATAATTATTGCATTCACTAAGCTTTAGCTTACCCTCTCGTTGTTTACCTTTTTAGGCTCCGGCGTGGACAAAGGCAAAGGTATTCGGTTGGATTAGTGGTCTCCCGCTAATTTTGTTAGGGGATGCTTTTGGGTTAGCTTTTGGAAGTTCGGCCAAGATTTGGGTAGTTTAACCCCAAACACCATGCTCTAGTGTCGTTTGGAAATTAAACTTGTATTGGTCGAAACTTGTATTTTTGATCGAAACGCGTAAGACGGGTCGATGTGGGCCCGATGTTGTAAAACTTGTTTTGATGATGGAAACCTCTTATTTTATTATATTGTGATATGTTGTAAAAAGGTTTTCTTTTAAAAGTGTCGGGAAGCGGGATTTCCGCTCACGTGAGTTAGACCCGGGGACAGTAGCTGCCAGACAATCTGGACGCCGTCCAGATATGCTGGACGCCGTCCCGGCCTTAATTGTTGGACGCCGTCCAAGCTTTTGGACGCCGTCCAGATGAGCTGATCCAGATTTTTTTTTGGGCGTGTTTTTGGATTAACGAAGTCTGGTTGTTACAAGTGGTATCAGAGCATGGTCTAAGGGATTTAGGCGACTTGAGATAGGTGCCTAGACTTAGACTTTATTGTGTGTGCGCTTTATGCGAAACTTGTAGGACTTTGGGTCGGAACGGGAATTGTTAGTGCTAGGGTTTATGTGAATTAGCCTTGCACTAATTGTTTTATGTTGTTTTAGCAATCATCACGTGAGATAGGCATTGTACTAGCAAGTTAATGCGACGTGCTCGAGTAACAATGATTAGCTACCATTGTTACGGGTTCAAATCGTGTCAAACAAGCGATGTACGACGATTGTTGAGCAAGATGGGGTAGTGTGGTGTATATGTATATACATATGTGTTGAGTCCTTTCGTTTCGTTGCTTAATTTACTTCGTTTTATAGAATGAAGATGAGAAATGGACACAACACCAATGACGGAAGTACGAGTGAGGACATTGAACTCACGGCCAAGGTTGAGGCCATCTTTAAAAGGCTAAAAAAGGATTTTCTTGACGATGTTCGAAAGGTTTTCCAAGAGTCGGTTGATGGGCAAGTAACCAAAATGATAAATGAGCGAATGAATGCCGCGATCGAGGAGGCATTAGAAGCTAGAAACATTCATCCTCGTGGTGAAGGGGGTGATGGTAACGGTGGGAATGGAAGGCGGGACTTCCACTACAAGAATTTCAAGGATGCTCAACCCCCGATGTTTAATGGGGTGCGAGATCCTTTAAAAAGTACATGTTGGATCTCCGATATTGAGGGAGCTTTCCGTACCGCGAAATGTCCTCCCGAGAAGAAGGCGAGGTATGGTTCTAGTATGTTGCGGGAGGAAGCTAAGTTGTGGTGGGACGATAAAATCAACTTATATGGTGAAGAGCAATGCATGAGTTTGACGTGGGAGGAGTTTAAGAAGGAATTTTTCAAAGAATACCGAACTTCTTCCGATCTTGATAGAATCCTGGACGAGTTGGTTCAATGGACTTGGTTACTCTCAAGTCTACCTTCTTGGCAAAGACTCGTTTTTGATCGGAATATGTTGGTGATGATCACAAGCTAATGAAGGATTTTTACCGTACTTTGAATGATGAGTTCAAAGGTAAGATTAGCCGGGGTATGGCTAAGTCATTTGAAGAGTTATTTGAATTGGCTCGGGGTTTTGAGCCGGAAGTTCCAAGGAAAAGTGATTTCTCTTTTTCTAAGAGAAAGTTTGAAGGTTCTAGTCATTCTAACGTTTCTAACAAGAAAAACAAGAAGGGTTCCGAAAGTGCGAATAGTGTGAAGAAGGGTGGTTTTGGGAACTTTGTCCCTACTTGGTACAATTGTGGGGTACGTGGACATATGGTTCGAGATTGTCCGAAGCCAACTTCAACAAACAGGCTCACTTGTTTTAATTGCAACAAAGAAGGACACCGAAAGTCGGAGTGTCCCGATTTACGAAACGAAAATGCTAAACGTTTAGAGAAAGCGGCGGGTACGGCCAGGGGTCGCAACTACTTGATGACGAATGATGAAGTCAAGCAATCCAATGAGGTGGTCTCAGGTACTTTTATGGTTAACTCTAATCCGGCAAAGATCCTATTTGATAGCGGTGCGAATTTGTCGTTTGTGTCTCCAAAATTTGTGCCTAGACTTAATAGACCATTAGCTAAGTTAAGTCGTCCGGTAGAAGTCGAAATAGCGGACGGCAAGACGGTACTAGTGGTTGATGTGTGTAAAAATTGTGATATCGTTTTTGGTTCCGAAAACTTTAAGATAGATCTTATCCCGATGACTTTGGGTGATTTTGATATCGTTGTTGGTATGGATTGGCTCGATCATAATAGGGCCGATATTGCATGCCATGGAAAATTTATTCGTGTGAAGACCCCATGTGGGGGAGAGTTAATTATTCACGGTGATAAGCGTAGAAGACTTGTGCCGATATGCACTTTTGCACGGGCACATCGTTTCCTTGTTAGTGGTGGCATGGCTTTTCTTGCCCATGTTGTTGATACTCGTGATGAGCCACCACCCATTTGTGAAATTCCGGTGGTAAATGAGTTTGAAGACGTTTTTTCAGATGAGTTACCGGGTGTTCCGGCGGAAAGACAAGTTGAATTTCGCATTGAGTTGGTTCTGGGAGCTACTCCCATTGCTAAAACTCCTTATCGTTTAGTGCCTTGAATTTCGCATTGAGTTGGTTCCGGGTGCTATTCCCATTGCTAAAACTCCTTATCGTTTAGCGCCGACGGAAATGCAAAATAATGCTGACATCATGTAATTAGCTTTTTCAAGCTCTAAGATTGTTAATATGGCTAGGTGTTATTGTGAGCTTTATTATGATGATGTCATTGAGTGTTATACTTAGCCCCGTAGCAATAACATAAATACAGATTTAGTTAAAATATTTACTCCGTATTAACTTAAAAGAAAGATGAGGAAGATTTCATTGGAAAAAGAAAGATTCTTATGCACGCATGCTCATTACTACTCAACAATCAATATACGCATGCTTACTTTTTTTTTCTTCTTCTTTTTGTGGAATCTTCAAATTAATTACTCTGTAGCATGTCCGATTGAATACATCGAATTAATATTTCCATCGGTAATCTTGATTTCCTTTGTCTCCGTCAAGTTCTTCACATCATAATCAAGCATTTTAATCAAGTTCTTCATCTTCCTATCCTATAATTCAACTCCTTAAGAATTACTACTATTTCTTTTGATGATGCTATTCTTCATTACCATTTTCTTATCAATTTCTCGAACGAGATTTTGATTGAAATGTTTATTTGAGGTTTGTTTGTTTAGTATGAAAAAAGATCATTCTTAACCATGTTTTACTAATATGAATAAAGTGAATGATTTGTAAGAGTTTAATGTTTTCCATTATCAATTTATTTTGAAGCGTGTATGTTTTTACAATCAAATTTCATCATCTTTTTGTTTGGATTAAATGCAGTTGCAACATATGAAAGTTAAATAGTGGTTACGAGAGTGCATGTAAGGTGTATGATGAATTGTCCAAGAAAATGGAAAAGAGAGAGTGATGGTGGTGATGCATGATTGAAGGAAAACATTATGTTAGGCTTTCGAGTAAAAATCATAGGTTTGTAAACTTGAAATTTTCTATTTTAAATTTATAATGGTCATTATTAGTTTTCATCATCATTATAGAACATTTGTATATTCGTTGTTAGATGTATGGCTGAAGATGTCCATTTATAGTTATGTGATATTCATTTTTGTTGTAGTCTGTTATGGAGCTATAAATGTATGACTGAAGATGTGAATAGTATGATATTTTTTTTGTTGTACTCCGTAGTTTATAATTGAAAATCAGTAACATTTATTGTGAAGAAGTGCTTCTTTTCTTTAATATGTTGTTATGTATACTGTTGTCTTCTTTAGTTGATGTAACTAACTTGTTTTAATTGTATTTGCAGTAGATCTTTGGAGACTACAAGGCATCATAAGTTCGTGACAAATTGTTTAGTAATATTATCCGCTCTGAGCAAATTGAACTTGATAATACTCTCAGCTAATGTTCCTACCATTTGTTATAGCTGATGGAGAACCTGTTTTTGACACCCAAATATTATTGCTGAGGTAGATCACTTGATAATATTTCTTCTTTCAGATTTCTGCAGTCTACTTTTCCTATTTTTTTTCTTTTTTATTTGCTGTTACAAATGCCTTTACTAAAGGTTACACAAGGTATACTCCCAATAAAAGTACATTAGAACTACGATTTGCAATATTTCTTTTTAGAGATCAAGTGAAGTCTCTCTCTCTCTCTCTGACCGGATTCGTTGGAAGAAACTATTAGTTTGTTTTTTGTTTTCTTATAACAAGTTTTTGCAATTTGCAATGTGTTTAATGTTTAAAGGATATTAAAGTATGTTGTTCCTAACAGAATTAATAAATTGTATAGTATAACAACATGCACAACACATAAGTCCAAGAGTCCATCTTTTTTCTAAAACCAATTGGTGCTAGAGGGACTTCCCCTTTGACTTATATGCATACATTTGTTTTTGTCCATGACCGATGTGGGATAACTTCCCAACACGCCCCCTCACATCGAGGCGTGGAACGGTTGTAGAGATTGCGGCAAGAAGAAGGCCTGACTCAATCTCTATACGTTCTTATAATTGGCTATTTCAATGATGTCATAAAAATGTATTTTCCATGTTTAAAAAAAATTCAAAAAGAAAAAGAAAAATTCTAAGACAACTTGGATGATGTCATAAATTATTTACAATTTAATACGTAGTATAATATAAATTAAGTAATCATGAAAAAAAAAAGTTTGATCTGCCCAAAATTATTTATTATTTTGATTTTATTGTTTATTGGAATCATAAAACGTATACAAGAAGCTTAATTAGATTGCCCTGCATATTCAAAAGCATGCTTGATGCTTCATTGGAAACATCATTTCATTTCTAAACGTGATTTCTCAAGCATATATTCCTGAGTCTTCTCTTGCACTCTTCCTTTTTATCTCTGGTATCTCTTTTGTAGAGATTTCAAAATTCAAATTAGGTGACATTAAATACAGAGTATTAGGTCTTCAGCATCTTCTATTCTTCATCTTCCTTTGTCATCACCATTTGAGAAGGTTATGTCACATACTTCTTTTACATCTCTTTTCTCTTTTATATAATTTATAAATATAAATGAATCTATTGCTTAATAATTATTCATTGCTAAGAACATTCAATTCGTTCTCATTTTCTCTCTCTAACACTATCTTAATTTCTCTTGAATCTATCATTTATATTGTTCATAGTATAATACTAATCATGTGTTTTGTTTAGGTTTTTGAAATGAAATCCAAGAACAAAGAATGGCAAAAATAAGTTTCAGATTATGGTTATTAGATGTGAATTAATTATGTCATCAAAGCCTAATTTTGTATACTCATTGAAGGTATTCATCATTGAACGGTTCATGTATACAAAATGTTTCATACTCATCATTGACGTTTTATGTTTCATACTCATCTATTTAAAATGAATTTGATATTCAAGGCAGATCTCCTTTTTCAGTGATCACATATACTAGAAATTTACAAGGTCTCATTGATTCATAGCTGCCCACTACTATAAGTCACTAGCAACCTCTCTTAACTGAAATGGAATTATGGTACTTATTTTCATTCTTATTTCAGTTGTTTGTTCAGAAATTTTATTTGATTGAAGGTTTCCTCGAAGATGAATCACGTGGCATGAAATATTACTCAAGCAATGTTGACTACTATCTTTTCATGATTGTATAGTCATTACCTCTGTCTACTAATTAATAGTTTCAGAGCATCAGTCACTATACTTGCTATGAAAATTATTTTGGTGACATTAGTGCAGGTAGGTGATCATATTTGATTATTTGAAACTATTCCCTATGCTAGACTAACTGTAATGTTTTGAAAAGGATCAAGATGGACT
Source organism: Rutidosis leptorrhynchoides (assembly GCF_046630445.1). NCBI lineage: Eukaryota > Viridiplantae > Streptophyta > Magnoliopsida > Asterales > Asteraceae > Rutidosis > Rutidosis leptorrhynchoides. The sequence goes on from NC_092340.1 coordinate 43,226,703, forward strand.
AATTGGTCGCACTATACGCTAACCTCTTTTACTTATGTCTGGTAATCTGGTATGCTTTTTGGAGGTGCACAAGGTTCTATATACTTATCTTTATCCACTTGAAACGAGCCTTTTGCATGATTAGATGATATAAAATTTTGCCTTTTGATAAGGTAACAACATCTTGAGAAAATGTTGATTTATTTTTATACCTTACTATTTGTATATACATGCATATGTTTATGTATTGTGGATTTTGATTTATATTACTTGTGAAATGGTGATTAAATTTTATGTAAATATAGTTATTTAGGCATAAAGTTGTATTATGAATTATGATAGTGATGCTTATTGTGTGAATACGGTAAGGGTTAAATGGGTTGTTTGGCTACAGGGGCTCGATACTCAATTAATCATGTTCGTTAACAATCATAGGTTTGTGCAGTTACCTTTTTTTTTGTCTAAATCTCAATCTTAATCTTAATTTTTGTAAGATGTTGGTAAAATAAAGAGTCATTTGGCGCATATATTGCAATTCAAGACACACATACGTATGAATTCTTTTGAGATATGAAGCTTTTATTGTTAGCCAAAGTGTTGTGATGGACAGTCGAATGTGTTTATTGTGGTTCTATACGTCCAAGTTGCGAATGTGTTGTGATGGACATTGAGTGGCTCAAATGGCTTTCAAATCCAAAAGTATATGTAGCTGAATCTGTAGGGTGATTTGGTTCTGCTTCTGAAGGCTACAAAAAGCGAAATTGGATTGGTATATTTGGATCTTTAACCCAATCTCTTATGTTCTGTAGTTGGGTTATATTGGGTCCAAGTTACCACCTTTTGCAACTGGGTCTGTTTATTTCCAGCTTCGGTCATAATTTGGGTTGCCAACTGTCACTCCATTTTCCTTTTTATTTCGTGTGTAGCTGTTGTATGTAATGTTGATTGTATAAGTAAGATTTAGGATGTTTTTTTAAAGCACACAACTTTATTATTAAACCATAAAAATTACCTCACGAGGGGCCATACAACTGTAACCACATCCAGTACATTACTCGACTCACTATATGCTATATGTATCACAATAAATAGACCCATAAACCAAATGGGTCAATATGTTCAAAAATGACCCAACAAGAAAATAGAAATGAACTAGGATTGTGAATGTTTTTTGTAACAGTTGGTAATTAAGCATGGTAATAAATTTTATAATAAATATGTAGCTAAACCATTCTTTTTTAGCCTTGGAGGTATTCGAATTGATGCAATTCCTTCTAGCCCTGAATCTGTTCATGCGGAAGGACGCAAGCTACTTAGAGATGGCAAGGCAAAGGTAATCAGGGCTATTGGCCTACTCGAGACATTGAATAGTTTCTCAAGCAGTAGGCGCATTCGAGAACATCTGTACGGGGATATCTAAACTATTGGATTCACCTTAAATCTCCATTTGAAAAAAGCGATGAATAGATAAGGCGAAGCCAGCTGAAGGAAGGGCGCTAACGAGCAAGAAAACGAATGTGCTAACGCACAACCGCTTTCCTTTCTCTGATAGAGGCTCGCTTCTTCAATTCATTCATATCTTAATATGATCGAATGTTGCATGAGACAGTTTTTAATTAGCTTTTGCAAAAAACGAGAATGACTAAATTACTAAATTTTGTGTTTTCGGGAAAAAAAAATAGTTTAAATAAAGTTATGAATTCTTCAATTATTAAACCTATTTAAATGTAGATTTTTTTTTTTTTGAAAGGCAAGTAATATATATAGATATAAAATGTTACAATGAGAAATGAGCAAGCTCTAACATTTTTTCACTTTATTTATTTTCCATCCATACATCTTTTATTTATTCTGTACTTTCCATCTTCTATCTATTTTAAATTTACATTGAGATTGAGATTGGCATTTCCCAAACTATTTGATTTCCAAAACTAATTATCATTATTACTTTTAATTTAAAATAATTGATTTTCAAGATATGTAATCACTCCATTTTGACACGTTATATTATAGACAACAATAAACAATCAATTTAATAAATAAAAAAAGCGGATTGAAATATTGTGATTTTCGTTATAAGTGATATTCAGCAAGGGGCATACTATGCCTTAAAAATTGATATTGAAGTCAAGTTTATCTATACTATATATAATTTGGTAATAATGCTGACATCATGTAATTAGCTTTTTCAAGCTCTAAGATTGTTAATATGGCTAGGTGTTATTGTGAGCTTTATTGATATAATGATGTCATTGAGTGTTATACTTAGCCCCGTAGCAATAACATAAATACAAATTTTGTTAAAATATTTACTCCATATTAACTTAAAAGAAAGATGAGGAAGATTTCATTGGAAAAAGAAAGATTCTTATGCACGCATGCTCATTACTACTCAACAATCAATATACGCATGCTTACTTCTTTTTTTTCTTCTTCTTTTTGTGGAATCTTCAAATTAATTACTCTGTAGCATGTCCGATTGAATACATCGAATTAATATTTCCATCGGTAATCTTGATTTCCTTTGTCTCCGTCAAGTTCTTCACATCATAATCAAGCATTTTAATCAAGTTCTTCATCTTCCTATCCTATAATTCAACTCCTTAAGAATTACTACTATTTCTTTTGATGATGCTATTCTTCATTACCATTTTCTTATCAATTTCTCGAACGAGATTTTGATTGAAATGTTTATTTGAGGTTTGTTTGTTTAGTATGAAAAAAGATCATTCTTAACCATGTTTTACTAATATGAATAAAGTGAATGATTTGTAAGAGTTTAATGTTTTCCATTATCAATCTATTTTGAAGCGTGTATGTTTTTACAATCAAATTTCATCATCTTTTTGTTTGGATTAAATGCAGTTGCAACATATGAAAGTTAAATAGTGGTTACGAGAGTGCATGTAAGGTGTATGATGAATTGTCCAAGAAAATGGAAAAGAGAGAGTGATGGTGGTGATGCATGATTGAAGGAAAACATTATGTTAGGCTTTCGAGTAAAAATCATAGGTTTGTAAACTTGAAATTTTCTATTTTAAATTTATAATGGTCATTATTAGTTTTCATCATCATTATAGAACATTTGTATATTCGTTGTTAGATGTATGGCTGAAGATGTCCATTTATAGTTATGTGATATTCATTTTTGTTGTAGTCTGTTATGGAGCTATAAATGTATGACTGAAGATGTGAATAGTATGATATATTTTTTTTTTTGTACTCCGTAGTTTATAATTGAAAATCAGTAACATTTATTGTGAAGAAGTGCTTCTTTTCTTTAATATGTTGTTATGTATGCCGTTGTCTTCTTTAGTTGATGTAACTAACTTGTTTTAATTGTATTTGCAGTAGATCTTTGGAGACTACAAGGCATCATAAGTTCGTGACAAATTGTTTAGTAATATTATCCGCTCTGAGCAAATTGAACTTGATAATACTCTCAGCTAATGTTCCTACCATTTGTTATAGCTGATGGAGAACCTGTTTTTGACACCCAAATATTATTGCTGAGGTAGATCACTTGATAATATTTCTTCTTTCATATTTCTGCAGTCTACTTTTCCTATTTTTTTCTTTTTTATTTGCTGTTACAAATGCCTTTACTAAAGGTTACACAAGGTATACTCCCAATAAAAGTACATTAGAACTACGATTTGCAATATTTCTTTTTAGAGATCAAGTGAAGTCTCTCTCTCTCTCTCTCTCTCTGACCGGATTCGTTGGAAGAAACTATTAGTTTGTTTTTTGTTTTCTTATAACAAGTTTTTGCAATTTGCAATGTGTTTAATGTTTAAAGGATATTAAAGTATGTTGTTCCTAACAGAATTAATAAATTGTATAGTGGAGTCCATCTTTTTTCTAAAACCAATTGGTGCTAGAGGGACTTCCCCTTTGACTTATATGCATACATTTCAACAAGCCCCCTCACATCGATGCGTGGAACGGTTGTAGAGATGGCGGCAAGAAGAAGGCCTGACTCAATCTCTTTGTAGCGACGGCGGCACAATCATGGGGGCCTGACTCGGACTCGCTGTAGAACAAACCGTCCACCTAAGCTCTGATACCATGACAGAATTAATAAATTGTATAGTCTAACAACATGCACAACACATAAGTCCAAGAGTCCATCCTTTTCTAAAACCAATTAGTGCTAGAGAGACTTCCCCTTTGACTTATATGCATACATTTGTTTTTGTCCATGACCGATGTGGGATAACTTCCCAACAGTTCCAATAACCCAATTCATCTATTGCTGTTAAGTAATGTTCATTATGTATTACAAAAGAAATGAATATGTTCTCATAACCTAGATGTTGCTATTATTAGTGACGAATCCAGAATGAAAACCCAATGGGGTTCTATTTTTTTTTCCTTTCTAAACCTAATCATATTTGAAGAGAATTTTAGTGGTTGTTTACCTCTAAAAAACCTTAAATTTTAAAAATATATGAAATCACATAATTAAATTTAGTCGTGTCATATACAATGTAAAGAATACATCTTATTAAAAAATTTCAAAGTAGTAGGGTCCTTTGACCCCACACCAATACATGTAGAGTCGCCTCCGGCTATTATTGTTGTATTTGATTATGTGTATGAAAAAGAAGCAAATGTGGACACATTTGGTGCGTTTACTATACCTGTTTTTCTTATGTAGGGGCTTCCCTTTTTGAGGAGTGTTGTTTCAGTTGATGGTCCATCCATGGGTTTAAATTCTTTTCCTTCAATAATTCTAATTGTAAGGTGTATTGCTGTGAAGTGTTTGATTATTGATGCTAATGTACTATTTAAGAGTTAGACGTGATTATTCATTAGTTGAAGAAGTGTCACCTCTTACATTTTTTTTAAACTCATTTTGTCTGTTTTACAATTTTTTTTAATCATAGGACATTTTAATAGACTATATGGTATAACGTGTTAAGTGTTAATTGCAGGTGGAGAAATGAGAAGGCAGTGGTTAATTTGATTGAGTGGGTCAAAATAGGTTGAGCCACAATGATAGTTATGTTACTCCGTACCTGAGTTGGTAATCTAGACTAAGGTGATGTGTTTTATGTAGATTTATACTAAGGAGATCAACAACTATTGTTATACTTCGATCATATGTAATTTGTGTTAATGTAGTTTGGTTGATTGTCTTAAATGGAGCATGACTTACTTAAGATAACCACTTTCATCATATTATACAGCAATGATTAATTAATATTTTGTAGTCATAAAACTAATTTCTTCTCTATATTTATATTTATTAAAAAATATATCAAAAAATCTTATCCATTTTTTTTTTAAGTGAACTCGTGTATTCACGGGTCATTAACTAGTTGTAATTATAAATTACAAGAGCATGAGACCGTTGCAATTTGGAGAAGTTAGAATACAAAATTAGAATATATGGCACTACCATCGCACCCGAATTTTGTGCCGTTGTTCATGCACGTTGCACGCTTGGAAGCGTTTTCACGTACTAGGTTAAAAAGACTTATATTGAGGTCTCGGGGCCTTCAAGAAGATGATACGGCCTCAAGTTGGTCAACAATTGGGTTTGCTTGTCGACAATATTTTTTTGCATAAATACAAAATAATTGCTCAAAAACGGTATTAAATTTGTGTATTTGGTTATTTATATAGTTAGGTTCATTATCTTCGGGACCATACGTACAATTAAAATTTTGGTATATTGTTGTCATCTTAAGTTCCACCCCATTAATATTTAATCGTGCTTCAAGTGCGGCCGCACATTTAATCTTAGGTATCTAAAAATATTTAGTGGGCTAGTTGAGTAATAAACACCCGATAATTTTGTTGTTACCTCTTTAACAACTTGTAAAAAACTTGTTACATTCCAAGTCATCCCATTTATCGGCTTCAATTGGTTGGGAAAATTCATTTGGTACATAAGACAAGTAGAATTCCATCTAGTATTATTATCAAAATAAGGACCTAATCAAGTGTCATTACAATTTTTAACAAAAGCTTTACAGTTATGATGTTGTACGATAGATCGCTAATAATAATCTTCTAAATTTATTTTTTAACGGCACAAACACTTACACGATCTTGAACTCTCAAGTTTATAATATGAGCAAAACAATGGTATGAAAAAAATGCACCATTCAAAATCGGTTTCATTCGTAATTTTAACATCTCAATGGCACTATCATTATTAGACGCATTATATTATCGATTAAATTATATTCAACCAAAGTTTCTTTCACGACTTTTCGTTTATTATTACCATTATGCGTATAAGCAAATATTATAAAATCGGTAGTCCGTTCATTAAATGAAACCAATGAGCGGTAACGTCTAAATAAGAATTTTTTTCGTTTCGTGTTGTGCGCTACAAACATTACAAGTTATTGAAACATTATATTTTTATGTTCGGTAACCTTCAGTTATATTATATTTAGCTTTTTATTCCATAATTTAAAAGCGTCACGTCTTAGAGTAGTACGACTTACATTGTTATATCGCGGTTGTAGTCGCCTTCAAATTTTCTCCGTAAGCCTTGATTTGTCGAAGTGGTTGAAAGGAAGCCCTTGTTGAATTGTAAACCTTATAAAATCTTTTCAAAAGCCCCTTTTTCGTACGGTTCTTTCTGATTGTCTTGCAACATCCAAATACGGTAGTACGTAAAAGAATGAACTCAGGGGACGAATATTATATCGGTCAATGTGCTATTGTGGCTGTAAATGTACACCTTGGTTACAACCAAGAGGATTCGTTGGTGATGAATCGTGCTTCTTTGGAACGTGGTATGTATTTAGATCAGAGCATGTTAGAAGCCAATGGTCAATGGGTCAAACATAAACATTTTTAAAATAAAGGATTTAAATATAAGATGATATAGCGTTAGTTTAAATAACGTATATGTTTTATAACGTTTATTTACGGGTCTAGTTATTGAGTCGACAGCAAACGTCGATTTATTGACGACTTGACTGACTCTTAGAGCCTAAAGTAAATTTCAGGCAGAATTTAAAATCCATGGGAATTTGATTTTATCATTTTCATGGCGTCTCAATTTTATTTTAATTTTAAAATTTTTTTCCTACTTATTGACCAGAGGTCTACTCGGAAGCAATCTCTCTATCCGTCGAATAGAGAGATGGATGACTTTCTGTACTTTTAAGAGTGTTTTTCACTCCGGGTGAAAAAATGACTTGTCTTACTCTCGGATAGGGGAAAGATTATCTACATCTTACCTCCTCCATACACCACTTATGTGGTATTAAGTTTTGTTGATACTTTATAATGTTTATTTATATATAATTATTGTGAATTTATTGATTTATTTTTAAGATATACTATGTAAATCGGTATTTTTTTTCCAGCTAATTTTTAAATGAGCTTGGGACTTTCATTTACACTAGAAGAAAGCCAGACACTTTGACCGGCGTTGACCGACTTTGACCCGACATCTTCTGGTTGACTTGATTTTTAGCACAAACCTACTAATTAGACGTTTTGGATGAAACGGGATGAGTTAGTCACTAAACCGCTACAACGGTTGCCGTTTGCAACGATGGTATTAGCAGAATATTTCACAACTTAATGATTATTGTAGGTAAGTTCACCAAACCTCGAAGACAAGTTTTCAGGTAATCACGGGCAAAAGGGTGTTTTGGCAGGGGCGATTCTAATCCATTAGCAATGAGGTTCAAGGATCTCAATATTAAGTGGAAAGTTTTTTTTTATAAAGTATACTAAATTTAAAGAGAGATCCCATATATTTGTTAAATTAATGACTTTTTTAAAAAGAAAACACTTATTCTTTAGATTTTTTTATTAAAAAGTATCTATAAAATTGTATAGGACAACGTGAATTTTTGATCCTAAAATTGCCACTGATTTGGAGTCTCAGAAAAACTTTCCTTTCACGATACAAGGAATCGTTCGGGACTTTGTTATAAACCCACACACTTTTCCTTCTCGACAAACGCCAGGTCAGCCGCTGGAGGCTGCATTGGGTAAGGGGATTGCCTTGGGTGGGTCCCTGAAATACGCCACCCCTTTTCTCTACTCTTTTCAGTTGATGCTATAACTAACCAACTTCACAGGTATAAAAAGACCGGTTCACCCTTATTTGCATGTTAATTGAAAGAGAAATGCTTATTGTTATCTCGTATACAGCCATACAGGTGCGGATTTTCAAGATGGGGAAACGAGTGAGTTTACAATGGACGAACTGGTGAAATGGTCGAGTCCCTGGTGTTCATGGTCCCACATTTTACCGGAAGCTGACCCACATGTCAGTGGACAAAGTCAAATTCCGCAACACTGGGCCCGTTCATCCTCTCACACGACAACCAGTAGCAGACCACAAACGTTTCGGTGGGGTCAAGTTCGGTGAAATGGAGAGGGGCTATATCATAGCCTTTGGGGCAACCGCAACTTTATTTGCACGTCTCTACACACTCTGTGATGCTTCACATATGCACATCTGTAGGAAATGCAAAAACATGGCGACTGTGACCTTGACGTCAGTCTTACGTGGGCCCAAGATTTGTGGGCCCAAGTGCCGGGCATGTGATTCTGCTGGTGACGTTGTGAAGGTGAATGTGCCGTGTGGGGCTAAGTTAATTTGTCAGGAGCTTTTTAGCATGGGAATTGGTATCTAGTTTGGATCCGAGCTTTGCTAAAAGGTTCTCTAGATCTATATTAAATAAGGGTGCGGATCACAGAAATACTCAACGAAGGCTGCAACAAAAATCTTGATGAGTTCATGTTTCCCTTCAACTGGGTCGGACGATTATTTCCTGGAAAAACAGGCTGGTCCCTAAAAAAATAGGCGTCTTCATATGGAGGGTGAGGCGGGAGAGAATCCCCGTTTTGTCACAACTCGACAAGCGTGGTATTGATCTCTACTCCGTCCTTTGTCCTCTATACCGTCCTTTGTCCTCTATGCGATGACGTCGTCGAATCGGTGGATCATGCTTTATTTTCATGTCAAAAAGTTCGGGTTATTTGGGAAAAAAAATTCAATTGGTGGGGTATATGTCCGATTTCGTCTCCTCAAAACCTTGATGTATTACTAGACGAAACTTCTTATGGTCAATATTCAGAATTGGGCGCGAAGATTTGGCAAGGTTTGATATGGGCTGAGTTTATACTTGATTTGGAAAAATAGGAATAATACGGTTTTCAAAAAATTAAGTTGGTCGCCGGCGGTTGCCCTTTGTGAGATTCAAGTCAAGAGTTTCGAGTGGATCGGGAATAGGTGCAAATCAAAAAAGCTCGATTGGCTCGATTGGTTACACAATCCTCGTATCCTTATTTTATAGCCATTGTTTGTCGAGTGTAACTGTGGGTTATGATGTAAACATAGGATTCTAGCACAGTATCGTTATGTTTCTTTCTTTTGTGAGAACTATTTGTATTCTTTTGGGTTTATTTATATATATAATTGCCGTTCAAAAAAAAAAAAAAATAAGTGTAATCATAAAGTAGTTAAATTGCGTGTAAGATGATGTAACCAAAAATTGTACTAGTACTCGGAATCATAATTCCGGTCTGGTTTTGGATAACTGGTCATTGGTGCTAACTGCTTGGAGACATTGCAGTAATAACTGATCTTTTATTGATGTTAGTGGTAACTCTTTCCTTTTAATATTAGCTACTTTTCGGGTTTTGATATTCACAGAAAGGCCTCAAGTTCACGCCTCATTAAGCTTATCTTGGTGTGATTGGGCAGGGCCGGAAATATGTGGGGTAGGGTGGGCACCGCCTACGGTGAATTTGTAATTTTCAGTGAAAAATTTTAGATTTTTAGATATGACTCCAGTGGAATTTTTTTTTTTTTTTTTTTGAAAAGTCTCTATATTTTGCCAGCAAAGCTTCGTTATTTTTCCAAAAAAAATCTCCATATTTTGCCCAAAAACTTTAATAACGCTTTAAAAAAAAAATTCGCATCCCGTGAAAAAAATTTCCGCTTTAGCCGCTGTGATTGGGGAAAGGTAGAATTGAGTTGTATACATCTGAATCTGAATACTTGCCCTGCCCGAGTAGCCGAAGAGAAAAAATCTCATCCGTTTACTGATTTATCTTATCCGTTTATTGATAAGACATCAAACATATTCATACATGCATACATACATATAATAACCAGAAAGAAGGTAGTTAAACTGTTAAATCTATATAGTAGCAAGTTACGTAAGTACGTTTCTTTCTTTTTTTCGTTTAGTAGCAACATTCATCTTCATCTTCAACACAGCCTGCCTCTCTTGAGACGTAGTATACGCGACAATCTCAAAAAAAAAACGAAAGCCAAACAACAACGATAAATAGCGGTCTAATCTGAATGACCAAATTGAAGATAGATATCACCATGGAGACTATAAGAAACATGTAAAGGGTGTCGGCGAGCGTACTGATAGATTGAAGAAACTGAGGAGACGATGATGAACACAAATCTGGAAATTGGTGTCATTTTAATATAATTAAGTTTCAGATACAATTTTCTGTGTGTGTTTTTGACTCTTAGAAGTTGATTCTAATTGGTTTAGATAGCTTGGCTTCAATTTATACAAAGGAGAATTTTGAGTGGGTGGTAGGTATTCTATGGTCTGCTTTGAGTCAAGTCTGGTATAGTTAAAGTTTGTTGGTGCTTTAATAATTAAAGTTGTCGACATGAGTAATTACGTGGCAGAACACGTCGACTAACGTACGATAGTGACACTTTATAATTATTTTGTTTATGATAGAAACAGTATGATGTATTACATAGTACGGAATATATGATAATAAAGGATTTAATTTAAAACTAGTGGCGGAAGTATTTTTACTCAGATAGGAAATCTGATTATTTCTCTGGTAATTCAAGATGTGTAGTTAATTAACTTTAAATTAAACTTCATATAAAAGGTCCATTTGTCTAACCGTAACGATGGTGAAGAGTGAACAATAAGTTGGTAATCCGTGCAATAAAATTTACTGTACTAGACATATTTCACCTTCTCTCACACAAAAATAAGTTTTCAGTATTACTAAGTATAATTTTATAAAATTATACAACAATTTTGCAGGGATATAAAGCAAAACACACGAATCAATATCCGTGTTGACACCTGTCTGAAACAATACGTGAAACCGTGATTTCGTGAACCTTTGTTTCGCCAAACAATATAAATTATGGGACGTTGCATTAATGAGGTTCGCGTAGATGTTAATTATTTCCCAGTAGCCCAAAAATTCTGACTTCCGAGGCATTCTTTATGACATTTTGTATTAGAGCGGTCCCAACGGTGGTTACCTCCACTCCGTCCATAGGTCCGCCCAGTGTGACGACCCGAAAATTTTCGACCAAATTTAAACTTAATCTTTATATGATTTCGACACGATAAGCAAAGTCTGTAATGTTAAGTCTAAATTTTTTTGAACTGTTTCATGAATTCATTTGTCCTTTAACTATTCCCGACGATTCACGAACAATTGTGTGTAAATAAAAATGTATATATATATATATATATATATATATATATATATATATATATATATATATATATATATATATATATATATATATATATATATATATATATATATATATATATATATATATATATATATATATATAAGTATATGTAATACTTTTGAATAAATAAAATACACCTTAACTAATTGGAATTAATAGTGTAAAATAATTTAAAATATTATTTAAAATAATATATGATTTAATTTTTAGAAATAAATATGTAAAATAATATGCGATGTAATGAAAACTGTTATTATAAATATATTGATATATAAATAGGTATATAAATACTACTTCTAAAATTATATTAAATCTATTTGTTTAAAAATATAAGATATATTTATTTTAGTAGTTGAACTTGTTATTGAAAGCTGTTTATATATAGAAAGCGAATATATTAAAAATAAATGATTTCGAGCTTAAATAATAAACAGTTGAAATACTCGGTTGGCATTTCGTTAGTGTTCATATAGATCTAATTCGAGTTCTTGAAGATTTAAAAAGAAAGTTGAACTGTAAATCGATTACTAAGATTTTAGGTTTGACAGAAATATTTTTATTTTTTTAGTTTAAATTTTAATACTCTGTACATATTACTTGAAACTACAAATAAATATTAGACGAACCTTTTTGATCAGGTTTCAAACATTTAATGACCAGAATAAATAAATGAACTTAATTTAAAAATTTGGGATTTTTAAGAACACTTTTATATGTTAACTGTTTAGCAATGGACACGATATATCACTCCGCGAATTGAAAATATCTAAGTGTCGGCATAATTTGACAAAAGGGAGGCTGCTTAGTGCTCACTTCCTGTTTCCTTTCAACTCATTGAATTACAAAATTATTATTATATTCTTATTATTAATTTTTACTAATATTATAATTATAAATTATATAAATCATATATCTATATATATGTGTGTGTAGCAGAGAGATCGATAGAAAAATATGCACCATCACCGGTCATCATCCCCATCCTCAAACACCTTCGCCACCATCTATAATCACCGCCATCACTACCATGAATCACCCTACAAACCGTCACCCACATCACCACCTTGTCTCTCTTTAACCACCTCTCTCTCTCCCTCACCATCTTAATTCCTTGTGAACTTAAAACCACCACAACCATTAACCCGGCTGTTGAGAGTCTAAAACCCAATAAATACCGCCACCATATAGTCCCTGTTACAGCTGCTATGATGGTCACCTTTCCTCTAATGTTGTCGCTATAAAACATCAAAGAACCGCCATGATCAACCTGCTACTGTTCGCTGCTATATTAATTACTTCTGTTGCTGCTATAACGTTGCTACTGCTGTAGCTGAAAAACGATTATGATGATATGCAATATTAAATGGCATGGAAAGATGAGGGTGAGCCAGTAATGTATGATGACAATCGAACACAGTTAATACTTTGGCAATTTAAATAGATTGAAGATACTATATGGCGCATTATGAAAGTTTAAGCAAGTTGATTGAGATAGAGGTTATGGCCGACAATAATGGGTACAGCTAATATTCTAATTATTTAAACAGACATTTCTTTTCTGGCCAAATTAATTGTTAATGATTTTAGGAAGGATCCGTTTTTAGTGTTGGGCCATGAACCGAGTTTTGTTTTGATGAGTGGGCTTTAAAAATAATTTCAACCGGGAATCAATTGATACATGGGAACCTACTATAACTGCAGCCCGCGTGCTATTTTTTTCTGATTCTAGTCCGACAAATAGCAGGCCAAAAATCTGAAGTTGGGCTGATATTGTTATCTATTTTCGTGACCCAAAAATATCCTTGCTTGTCGTGTTTTTACTGCTACACTACTACTTGTAATACTTGTAGTGACCCGAACTTTTCCATGTTTATATATATATTAAATGAAATTGTCATTTACATGATTAAGTGTTTCCAACATGTTAAGCAATCAAACTTGTTAAGACTTGATTAATTGAAATAGGTTTCATATAGACATTTGACCACCCAAGTTGACCGGTGATTCACGAACGTTAAAACTTGTAAAAACTATATGATGACATATATATGATTATATATATAGTTAACATGATATTATGATAAGTAAGTATCTCATTAGGTATTTTAACAATGAGTTATATACATAAAATTGAGTTTATTGAATTAAGAAACTCGAAACGATATATATAACGATTATCGTTATAACAACTTCTTACTAAATACATATGAATCATATTAAGATATTGATACACTATGTTTAATAATGATAAATGATAAGTAAACATGTCATTAAGTGTATTAACAATGAACTACATATGTAAAAACAAGACTACTAACTTAATGATTTCGAAACGAGACATATATGTAACGATTATCGTTGTATCGAAATTTAAATGTATATATATCATATTAAGATATATTAATATATCATAATATCATGATAATATAATAATTTAACATCTCATTAGATATAATAAACATTGGGTTAACAACATTTAACAAGATCGTTAACTTAAAGGTTTCAAATCAACATTTACATGTAACGACTAACGATGACTTAACGACTCAGTTAAAATGTATATACATGTAGTGTTTTAATATGTATTCATACACTTTTGAAAGACTTCAAGACACTTATCAAAATACTTCTACTTAACAAAAATGCTTACAATTACATCCTCGTTCAGTTTCATCAACAATTCTACTCGTATGCACCCGTATTCGTACTCGTACAATACACAACTTTTAGATGTATGTACTATTGGTATATACACTCCAATGATTAGCTATTAGCAGCCCATATGAGTTACCTAACACATGTGGGAACCATCATTTGGCAACTAGCATGAAATATCTCATAAAATTACAAAAATATGAGTAATCATTCATGACTTATTTACATGTAAACAAAATTACACATCCTTTATATCTAATCCATATACCAACGACCAAAAACACCTACAAACACTTTCATTCTTCAATTTTCTTCATCTAATTGATCTCTCTCAAGTTCTATCTTCAAGTTCTAAGTGTTCTTCATAAATTCTACAAGTTCTAGTTTCATAAAATCAAGAATACTTCTAAGTTTGCTAGCTTACTTCCAATCTTGTAGAGTGATCATCCAACCTCAAGAAATCTTTTTTATTTACAGTAAGATATCTTTCTAATACAAGGTAATACTCATATTCAAACTTTGATTCAATTTCTATAACTATAACAATCTTATTTCGAGTGGAAATCTTACTTGAACTTGTTTTCGTGTCATGATTCTACTTCAAGAACTTTCAAGCCATCCAAGATCCTTTGAAGCTAGATCCATTTGTCTCTTTTCCAGTAGGTTTATCCACAAAACTTGAGGTAGTAATGATGTTCATAACATTATTCGATTCATATATATAAAGCTATCTTATTCCAAGGTTTAAACTTGAAATCACTAGAACATAATTTAGTTAATTCTAAACTTGTTCGCAAACAAAAGTTAATCCTTCTAACTTGACTTTTAAAATCAACTAAACACATGTTGTATATCTATATGATATGCTAACTTAATGATTTAAAACCTGAAAACACGAAAAACACAGTAAAACCGGACATACGCCGTTGTAGTAACACCGCGGGCTGTTTTGGGTTTGATAATTAAAAACTATGATAAACTTTGATTTAAAAGTTGTTCTTCTGGGAAAATGATTTTTCTTATGAACATGAAACTATATCCAAAAATCATGGTTAAACTCAAAGTGGAAGTATGTTTTTCAAAATGGTCATCAAGACGTCGTTCTTTCGACTGAAATGACTACCTCTTGTAAAAACGACTTGTAACTTATATTTATGACTATAAACCTATACTTTTTCTGTTTAGATTCATAAAATAGAGTTCAATATGAAACCATAGCAATTTGATTCACTCAAAACGGATTTAAAATGAAGAAGTTATAGGTAAAACAAAATTGGATATTTTTTGATTTTGTAGCTACGGGAAATATTAACAATTCTATACAAATCATATCCTAGCTAACTTATATTGTATTATACATGTATTCTAATATATTATGTAATCTTGGGATACCATAGACACGTATGCAAATGTTTTGACATATCATATCGACTCATGTATATATATTATTTGGAACAACCATAGACACTCTATATGCAGTAATGTTGGAGTTAGCTATACAGGGTTGAGGTTGATTCCAAAAATATATATACTTTGAGTTGTGATCTAGCCTGAGACATGTATACACTGGGTCGTGGATTGATTCAAGATAATATATATCGATTTATTTATGTACATCTAACTGTGGACAACTAGTTGTAGGTTACTAACAAGGACAACTGACTTAATAAACTTAAAACATCAAAATGTATTAAAAGTGTTGTAAATATATTTTGAACATACTTTGATATATATGTACATATTTGTTATAGGTTCGTGAATCGACCAGTGGCCAAGTCTTACTTCCCGACGAAGTAAAAATCTGTGAAAGTGAGTTATAGTCCCACTTTTAAAATCTAATATTTTGGGATGAGAATACATGCAGTTTTATAAATGTTTTACGAAATAGACACAAGTAATTGAAACTACATTATATGGGTGAATGATCGAAGCCGAATATGCCCCTTTTGCTTGGTAACCTAAGAATTAGTAAATCGATCTACTAATTGACGCGAATCCTAAAGATAGATCTATTGGGCCTAACGAACCCCATCCAAAGTACCGGATGCTTTAGTACTTCGAATTCGTTTTTATCATGTCCGAAGGATTTCCCGGAATGATAGGGGATATTCTTATATGCATCTTGTTAATGTCAGTTACCAGGTGTTCACCATATGAATGAATTTTATCTCTATGTATGGGATGTTTATTGAAATATGAAATCTTGTGGTCTATTATTATGATTTGATAATATATAGGTTAAACCTATAACTCACCAACATTTTTGTTGACGTTTTAAGCATGTTTATTCTCAGGTGATTATTAAGAGCTTCCGCTGTTGCATACTAAAATAAGGACAAGATTTGGAGTCCATGCTTGTATGATATTATGTAAAAACTGTATTCAAGAAACTTATTTTTGATGTAATATGTTCTTATTGTAAACCATTATGTAATGGTCATGTGTAAACGGTATATTTTAGATTATCATTATTTGATAATCTACATAATGCTTTTTAAACCTTTATCGATAAAATAAAGGTTATGGTTGTTTTAAAAATGAATGCAGTCTTTGAAAAACGTCTCATATAGAGGTCAAAACCTCGCGATAAAATCAATTAATATGGAACGTTTATAATAAATATGAACGGGACATTTCAATACTCGTTCCTGCAACCAGCTTTTCATTCGACAAACACACCATCAAAACCATTATTTTTCTTCTGTTGATGCTACTGTTGGTTGTTGCTAACCGTAAACCACATAACATTTATGATACGCGAGTGATGATCATGATAATCATAATGATTAAGTTGTAATGATGATATAGTTAATGATGGCGTGATATATATAAGATAGTAGATGATGATTAAGGTTTAATGAATGAGATCAATGATGATACAAGATGGCAATGATGGATATTAGATTAAGATGATGATTTATGATAATCACGATACATGTGAGATGATTGTGAATTGATATTGATATTGATATAGATGATTAAATGATGATGTATGGTCTAGATGATAAAGAAGATGAAACAGACATATAACGAGTTAAAAGAATTTATGGGTTAAGTAAATCAGTAATGTAAGCAGCAGAGCAATAGTTCAGGGTGTTGGGTTTAAGCGAGAGGTCACGAGTTCGAGCTCGACCATAGGCCTTTATTTTGGAACTTTTACTTCTTGAGAGGTAGTTATTATTATTGTGACGACCCGGAAATTTTCGACCAAATTTAAACTTTAATATTAGGTTATTTCAACATGTTAAGCAGAGTCTGTAATGTTGAGTCTCAAAAATTGTGAACTATTTACATGAATTCAGTTAACCTTTGACTATTCTCAACGATTCACGAACAATTGTTTATAAATAAATATGTACATATATATACATATATATATATATATATATATATATATATATATATATATATATATATATATATATATATATATATATATATATATATATGTATATATATGATTCTTAAACATAATTAATATTATATGTATGTTGTAATACATATATAAAATGAATAAATATTAAATATTGAATAGATGTTATTATATATTATTAAATATCACATAGTTAAAAATATGAAATTTTAACATATTAAATTGAAATTATAAGTTAAAATAAATGGTATAGTAGTATTATTATTATTCTCAAAATTAATATCAAAGTTAGTACTATAAATATAATATACGAATATGAAACTCGATATATATAAATTGTTATATTATTATTATTATTACTAATAATAATAATATCATTGATAATATAATTAGTTATTAGAATTAATATAGTATTATGAATATTATCATTAATTATTATCATTACTATATATCATCATTATTAGTAGTATTTTTAGTATTATTTTTATAAATTATTATTATCATTTTTGTGATTTATTATTATTATTATTATTATTATTATTATTATATTTTTATCTTTATTATTATTATTATTAGTATTATTAGATATTGTTAATCATTATTATCACTAAGATTAGTATTATTTCTATTATTATTATTAGTATTCTTATTAAATTAATAACAGTTACAAGTTTATCTATAGATTTATATTAGTAATTAATATTACAAAATTTAATATTATGGATATATAAACAGATGCATAAATACGGTTATACAGTTATATATACAAAATCATATACAGATAATTGCAATCCCAACTTTAAGTCACTGTCTTGACTTTGAATCACAGATTACAAGTTCAACCACCCATCGATTTATATCCATTTCTATCACAATCTGGCTGTAGATGATTCTTGGTTCTGTCGACTCATTACCAATCTTACTCAGTATATAAACGAAATCTGTTAGAACTCTTAATCAACTTTAATTTTTTTATTAAACTCATGTCCTTGCTGTCTGAATAAAGGGAATCGATACATACATATATTACATAATCGATCAAATCATGATGTAATACAGCGAGTACGATTCCTTTTCTATATCTGTATCAATTACCAAGTATAACTAATCCCACTTATTGAATTAAAAACCAACTTGTTCTTTTAAACTCCTTCGATTAATATTTTTTTTTTTTTTTTTTTTGAAGATTGCATGATGGCCAACCAATGCTGCAACTCGTTTCCTTTATATTTCTACTCATCACCATCATTGAATTAAACCATTAAAACCCACACGATCACCATATTCCTCTCTTCATCTCTCACTCTTCTCTTTCTCTAACCTCCATTGTGAAACAACACCCACTTCCACTTCTAACCAACTCTATCACCATCACCACCAAGATCAACACATGAAACCATTTAGGTTTCTATTATTTTCTCTTGTTGACATAAACCGCCACAAAATTCTCGTTTCCGTTTAACAACAAACAACCATCTCACCATCATCGAGAGTCACCACATCACCATCGTTGAAACCATTAAACCACCATCGAACTGAAAGGACCCGTTCATATACATTATAAACGATTCACAATAGTTGATTACATTACGAGGTATTTGACCTCTATATGATACATTTTACAAACATTGCATTCGTTTTTAAAAGACAAACTTTCTTTACATTGAAAATTGACAGGCATGCATACCATTTCATAATATCCACTATCCAACTATAAATTGATTTAATAATAATCTTTGATGAACTCAATGACTCGAATGCAACGTTCTTCGAAATATGCTATGAAAGACTCCAAGTAATATCTTTAAAATGAGCAAATGCACAGCGGAAGATTTCTTTAACACCTGAGAATAAACATGCTTTAAAGTGTCAACCAAAAGGTTGGTGAGTTCATTAGTTTATCATAATCATTTATTTTCATCATTTTAATATACCACAAGAATTTCATTTCCAGTTCTCATAAATATACGTCCCATGCATAGAGACAAAAATAATCATTCATATGGTGAACACCTGGTAACCGACATTAACTAGATACATATAAGAATATCCCCTATCATTTCGGGATCCTCCTTCGGACATGATATAAATTTCGAAGTACTAAAGCATCCGGTACTTTGGATGGGTTTGTTAGGCCCAATAGATCTATCTTTAGGATTCGTGTCAATTAGGGTGTCTGTTCCCTAATTCTTAGATTACCAGACTTTAATAAAAAATGGCATATTCGATTTTGATAATTCAACCATAGAATGTAGTTTCAATTACTTGTGTCTATTTTGTCAAACATTTATAAAAGCGCATGTATTCTCAGTCTCAAAAATATAAAGGGTAAAAAGGTAAATGAAACTCACCATACTGTATTTCATAGTAAAAATACATATAATGTCATTGAACAAGTGCAAGGTTGGCCTCGGATTCACGAACCTAAATTAATTATATATAATTATGTGTTGGTCAATATTTGTCTAACAAATTAAGTCAAGTCATAGTGTACCACAATCCTAATACTCGAGACTAATATGCAAAAGTCAACAAAAGTAAATTTGACTCAAAATAATTTCCAAAAATCTATACATGATTAATATATAGTTTAAATATCGTCGTTTTATATTTTTAAATATTTTTAAAAGATTTATTAGAGTAATAATATAATTTATTTATTAATAAATAAAATTTTATATTAAATTTATGTAATAAAATATACTTTTATATATATTAAGTAATAAAATTTATAGGGTTCATTTAGTATCATAAAGATAATATGATAGGTATTATTAAAGTAAGTTATTACACGTAGTAAAATATGTTTGTATCACATATTTATTTGATAAAATAATATCTATAATGATAGTAAGTAAAAGTTGTATTATTTTGTAATAATAATTATTATTATAAAAAATATATTATTATAAAAATATCAATATTTATAATTACTAATATGACATTATGATAAAACGATAATTCTAATTATGATAACTTTAATATTTACGATAATTTTTAATATTATCTTTAAAATAATAATTCTATTTAAAATAATAATAATAATGATATTTTATAGTAACAATGACATTTCTATTAAAATGATAATTTTTGTTAAAATGATAGTTTTAATACTAACGATACTTTTAATAATAATAGTAATGATAAAAATAATAAGAACGATAATTTTATCTAAATCAATATCTTATAATATTTTAATTTCATCATGATACTCTTACTCATTATTTCCTAATCGTTTCGTTTAATAGCTTTTAATTGTCTTTTATATCGTGTTCATAATAATGATAATAATAGTAATCAAAATAATTAGGTGTTACCAATATTTGTTTTAATTACACTTATATTAATAATGATAGTTACTATAACATTATTAATGATAATACTAATAATTATCTTAATGATAATATAGTAATAATAATAATAACAATAACAATAACCATTTTTAAATAATGATATATATATATATTAATAATGATAATAATAATAATAATAATACTAATAATAATAATAATAATAATAATAATAATAATAATAATAATAATAATAATAATAATTGGATAATAATAATAATACTAATTATAACTTTAACGATAATAACGATAGTAATAATAAAAAAAATAACAATTTTTAATGATAAATCCCTTTTATTGATAAAGATAATAATAATGATAATAATAAGATAAAACTAGAACGACGATAAAAAACGACGATAATAATAATCATTTTTAATAAAAATATCGAAAATTCAATTGATTATAACTTCTAATCCATTCATCGAAACCATTCGATATCTAAAGGAAAAGTTCTTAATTTTTCGCTAGCTTTCCAAGGACATGCATATCTTATACCTTATCTCAACCACAAGTGTAACTAATTCAATATTCAACCTAACCTGTCTAAGGGCAATATCAAAAGTACAAGCATGCATAATCCTAAATACTCGAGCACTAGTCTGGGATACACTATTAGTATGTAAAAGTTAAATTATGAGTACTCATGTATCAATATTGAGATTCGATATTGCAGGAAAGGTACGTAGACGCAACGGAAATGATAAACACTATATTGACCTCACGAGCATACCCATGAACCATACTCAATCACCTCCATAGCTATAACCCATAATTTCCTTAATCCTATCCTACTCGAAAAACAATTTCGAAATCACTCGGACAGCACTCCGTCATAATATTTTATGTATACTAATAATATCTTGAAATAATACGGAGTAAATATATATGTACATCGATTAAGAGAGTTTAGAGAAAAATATTTTCAAGTTTCTATGAAATAATGAAACCTATTGAATTCTATTTATAATAGATTTTTGAATTATTAAAGTGAATTATTAAAGTATGAATTATTAAAGTGAATTATTAAAGTATGAATTATTAAAGTGAATTATTAAAGTATGAATTATTAAAGTGAATTATTAAAGTTAAAGTAAAGTAAAAATAAAGTAAAGGTAAAGTTTAAGTATAGTAAAAGTATAAAATTATGTACGTATAATACGCGTATAAATATATATAATATTAATTTAAATCGTTATATATATTTAATAAAATAAAATATAAATATCATTATCTTTATCATACTAGTTAAGTAATGAGTTGTCAAAAGTGATTCTAGATATTTATAAAAGTTATATACGTTTTAATAATAAAGTTCTTTTTAAATTGAAAACTTTTTTGTACGTTTGAAACTAAATAGATCAATCGAGTCTTTATGAGATTCAATCTTCCACTATCCTTTGTCTAGTTCTCAATGATTGACAATTTATTCTTATTTATAAATCACTTTACTATTTTTCGAATATTATTAAAATGGAAAGATTTCTCAAATCAACGTAGGCCTTTCAACAGAGACTTGTAATCATAATTCAATATATCTGATAATTCAATCATTTGATCTTATCTTCTAATTCCATTGATAAACATTTTGAAATAGATACAATCATATAAAGTATTTAATCTAATATTTTGTTTACGTTTCAAGTTATAATATATATACACATATAAATATATAATCATATTCGTTTAATGGTTCGTGAATCGTTGGAACTTGGTCGAGGTTGAATGAATGTATGAACATAGTTTAAAATTCTTGCAATTTAACTTAACAAATATTGCTTATCGTGTCGGAAACATATAAAGATTAAAGTTTAAATTTGGTTGGAAATTTCCGGGTTGTCACACGAACCATTATCATCAAACGGTACTGCTATTGTTTTCTTCTGTTTGCAAATTCGAACACCACACAAACCATTAAACTGCAGTTATAGCTGCTAGTGTACCTATTTTTGTTTTTAACATTCTCAACCCAGTCACCCCTTTCTGCTCGATCAACCTAACCTATCACCTTAATTAAACCACCGCCAATTTTATAACTCTTCCACTCTCTCACTGCGTTCCTTTTTATATTCGAAAATCACCAACCCTTTTTACTATAAAAAAAACGCTGCAGTGAGATAAATCCTCACACAACATGTTATTAAATAATCGAATGTGCAACCACCAAAATACTTTTTCAAATGAAGACAATTGCAGCGTGCTTCTTTATTTCCTTCTTTTGCCCCACTTGAAAAGCTACTAGTTAGTGGGATTAGAATGAATATTAAATAGATAATGCTAATAAATTTGAAAAAAAAGTGATGGAATTGGGGCCAATTGTTTGACACGATCATGTGGATCATACGCGGTTTATATATATATATATTTTGGTCACAGTATTGAGAGTGATGGTAATCGAAGTCTTGTGACAATTGCTGATGATGATGATGTTTGGACGTTCCTTTTTATTTAAAGTTGGCCGACATCCATTAATCATTTAATCCCACAAGACATGTTGAAAGTGATACGGGGTACGGGATAGGATAGCAGGCCTTGAAATGCATTAACTGTGGGTCTTGAACTGGGTTTACTCTTGGGCCTGGCTTGTAGTTGGGCTGTATAATTTGGGCTCAGTATTGCAAACAGAAATACGGTTAAATATAATTGTTATGGGTATTACAACATAAAAATGGGATGGAGCAGAGGGTTAAAGGGTGGTGCCGGGTAGCGAAGGGTCGTGGGTTCGAGTCCCTGATGGAGCATCCTTTTAACCTTTTTTATTGAAAGGTAGTTTTAAAATTTTAAACAAATCTTATTATTATTATTAGTATGGTTGTTATTATTATTATTAATATTTATTTATTAATGTTATTATCACTAATTATAACTTAGTAATATAATTATTATTATTATTACTGTGATTATAAGTAATACAACAATTATTATAATTATTATCATTATTAATGTACTTATTATAAATTTTGTCATTTATGTATTAGTTATCATTTATTATTATTATTATTATTATTATTATTATTATTATTATTATTATTATTATTATTATTATTATTATTAGTATTAGTATTATTATTATTATTATTATTATGATATTAGTTATAACTAATAATATTGTTGTTATTAATATTAATATACTTACTAATAACTAATATATGTATTATCATTATTAATATGTAAACATACATACTATGATTATTATTACTATCATTTTTATTATTAAAAGTATCACTTTTATTATTATTAGGATTATCATAAATTTTATCATAATTAGTATTATTTTTATCATTATTATTATTAGTATTATTAGTATATCAAATAAAGATTTTCTATATAAAAAATATATATATATTTATAACATAAAACCTAACCATATTAAATAATTTTGTAATAAATGTTAATTATCTATATAAAAATAAATATATATCTAATTAAGTTATTAACAAAAACATTGTAAAAACCCGAACTAATCCATCCGGACGGAGTCTTCAACAGTTGGTTCCATTGCGATGATCGACTCCAAGTAATGTCTTTAAAGTGAGCAAATGCACAGCGGAAGACTTAATTCGTACCTGAGAATAACATGCTTTAAAAAGTCAACATAAAGTTGGTGAGATATATAGGTTTAGTGCCGGCAGCAATATATATATATAGACCACAAGATTTCGTATATAAACAGTTTAATAAAAGTATTCTAAGTGGTTGAGCACTTGGTAACCATACTTAACATTTTCACGTCGCATATTCCCTTTAATATGAAATCTTACTACACCGTACCAAGTGTAGTCACAAAACGAAGTACTGTGCAACCGTTGAATACTGGTCGTCCAGTCCGGTTGGGGTTGTCAGGCCCGATAGATCTATCAACAGGATTCGCGTTTACAATACCGCTGTAAATATTAGTTACCAAGCTACAGGGAAGTATGCCAGTGGTACAACTCAACGTAGAACATATTTTTCAGTTACTTGTGTCCATATCGTAAAACATAAAATACATGTATTCTCATCCCGAAATATTTAGAGTTTAAAAGTGGGACTATATACTCACCAAACTGTATTTTGTAGTAAAAATACATATAACATCATTGAACAAGTGTAGGGTTGGCCTCGAATTCACGAACCTATATCAAGTATATATATTAACGTATAATCACATAATTCCATCTATTAAATGTATAATAATTATTTATTAAATGTTTTAATTATATAATACACATACTTAATCCTAATTAAAATTTATATATGTAGTTATATTAATATGTACATATAAGTAGTTAGTATTTTATCAAAAATCAGTAATTAGTTGTATATAATATTTTTACATATTTAATGTTAATAATAAAATAATAAAATTTGTAATAATAATAATGATAATAATAATAATAAATATAATAATAAATATAATAATAATAGTGGAATAATAATAATAAGAGTATTAGTAATATTTACCTCAAAGGAGTAGTCATAAAAAAATGCTTAAGTCCAGGTTTGAACCCGCAACGTCCCGCTAACCCGCTAATACTCTTAAGAATTCTTCTAACCTTGCGTTTTTGATTTTATTCACCACCCATATATATTTAACCCATGTACTCTGTTTCTATTTCTTCTTCTATAACTTGAATAACCAAGGAACCAATTGTCGTGATCAATATCTACATAAATTCATAATCATTTTCATTTTTAATCACCCCTTTTATCTTCTTCATCATTTATCAAAATATCACCACCTAATTATCGTAACATCTTTATCACTATCATGTATTATTTCTTCTTTATCATGTAAATCGCCTATCACAACATCGTATCCGTTGTTTATATCATAGCATTAACAGCTTATAATAACACGATGTCATTATTCTTAACTTCATAAATCATTTTATAATATACCGTTAAAAACAGGTTCAGCAGCCCAACTGAAATTTCTCGGCCCAATACAAATTTAAAGGCCTGCATAGCCGTTAAAGGCCTACGATCCAAAGTAGAAAAAAATAGAACACGACCCATTTAGTGTGTATAATAATTTACGGCCTAAAAACAATTTCCTAAACCCAAATGCCAATTCATTTACGGTTCCTGTATCCGAAATATAGGCCACCAAATTCATCAATCATTAACATTAGTTTATGCTATAAAGAAAAATTCAAGTGGGACTCTCTCTTAGTGGATGTCGGCCTTAACAACAATAATTGAACAAACTGTCGTTTTCTCATCATTATTGCAACCTTCATCTTTCAATCTTTATTTTCACTCAAGTCGAAAAGAACATGCAGAAGCGAGTTAGAACCAAATAGCACACAATATAGTTTACAAGTGTTCATGTGGGTTCATATCATCCAATACGAAAAAGAAAGATGGAATCGGTGGTGGGTTTCAACTGAGAACAGAATTTTATATGTGGTGTTAAAGTTGGAAGTGATGGTAATGTTCTTGCAATAGACAACGAACGAGATAAAGGAAATATTAATGATAACGATGGTGGTGTGTTGATTCTGTGATGGTGCTTATGGAGTTGGACGTGGATGTTCTTGAAGGTAATGGTTGTAATTGAAAGTAAAACATGGTGGTGGTTCTCGGTAACAGTAAAACAGCAACAAGAATTTAGTGGGTGGTGGTGACCGTTGAGTTTAAGTGGTGAGTTACAATGGTTTTCTATGGTGTTCATACTCACGGCGGTGGTGGTGTGTCCATGGAGTGATACAGTGGTGATTGCGGAGATAGAAGGGTGACGTTAGTGATGATAACAAAAGTGGTAATGATGATGAAAAGGTGACAAGAGATCATAGTTGGCGGTGGTTTAGAGAAACAAAACAGAAACGGTAATACAAAAGTAGCAGTTGGTTTCGGGTTTGGTTCATGGCTGCAATTGTGTTTCGTTATCTTGTAGAAAAGGGAGAGAAGAGATAAAAGATTATAAAGATGGTGTGGAGGTGAAAGTCGACAGTTTTATCAATCAGTAACAGGTTTTATCAATCAGTAACAGGAAAGGAAGAAAAATTAAGAATCTGTTAAAATTTCATGACTCACTTTGTACCAATCAAGATTTTATGTCCGATATTTTTGAAAATAAAAACAACAAAAAAAAAAAAAACGATAGCTGGATAGAGATGTTATCCATAATCGACTCCTATAACTGATTTTTACTTATATGTATTTAATATTAATAATTATTAAGTAAAAATACATTAATAATAATAATACATTCAATATTATTAATATTACTAAAAATAATAATATTAATATCAAGTAGTAATAATAGTTGTTAATAATGATTAATGTTAGTATTAATAAATTACTTTCATAGTAATCATAATTATACAATTTTAGTAATTTTTAGTAATATAATACTAATAATATAAATAACAATATTGATAAATATATTAATTATAATAATAGTAAAAAAAATGACAATAATAATAATAATAACACTGATAATACTAATTATTAATGTTAATCATTATTGATAATTATGTTAATAATAATGATGATAATATAAAAAAAAAATAATACTTATAAGCTTAATATTAACACGCAAATATTTACATAGACTATATTATTCTAATTTCTTCATATAATATTTATAATGATATATATATACAGATTTATTTTAATGACGACTTTATTATATCATTTACTAATTTACAGAGTAGACTTACAATTATATCCTTTCTCAATTTACATTTTAAGGTATTACAATAATACAATTCTATTAATTTATATCATATTTACTAACTATAATATATTGAATCTTTATTATCTAAAACCTTGTTAATCGCAATCAATTAATAAACATTTAACGTATATACACATAATGTTCGTGAATCGTCAGGCATGGCCAAAAGGTAATTAATTATTCAAATATAGATTTCAAACTTTCTAGACTCAAAATTAGGGTTTTTGCTTATCGTGTCGGAAACATATAGAGATTAGGGTTTAAATTTGGTCGGAAATTTCCGGGTCGTTACAGTACCCACCCGTTAAAGAAATTTCGTCCCCGAAATTTGGTATAGGTTGTCATAAATAACAATAGGAATGTTTTCATGATGAATATGAGATAATAATAGAGTTTTATTATTATTGGAAGTTATGGATAAAACGATTCGATCATGTGAAGCGCACGAGTGAAGCTATCACAAAAGAATGAAATGAATGAATATGAAATTGTTTTAACCGATGACGTGACTAGAATTGCTTTCCAAAATTTTAAGGGATTTACGAGAAATCGTACGTAATAAGATTTGGTTCTTTGGCGATCAGGATCTTCTTTGATTTAATGCGGCAAATCTGTTTTGATTTCTTTGTCGGATATTTCACTATAAATTCACCCCTTCATTTCCTTATTCTCCATACCATCTATTATTCCTTCCTCTACTCATTCCTTAATATGCTCAATCCAATCCTGATTCTTATTATACTTCTAACTTTCATATCTTTCATTCTTCTCTTTCATCTGTCGCCAGAAGAATCTATTCACTTTTATGATTTCCTTGGAATTATATTGTTTCTAATTCTCCCGTGTCTTTACGTTGCGATACGTATTGATATACACGGTTTGTAGTTTCTGGGTGGTTGTTGGGTTTTATATCTTCCCTTATACTTCGATGTTATTACTTTTGTTTTCTTTAATCATTGTCACCCATAGTTAATGTTCTTTCTTAATTGCTGCATTCTTTACTACAAATTTTATTTCGGAGCTTCATTCTTTTTCTTTTCCTCCTCTTTAACTAAGCATCCTTTGTAATGGTCCGGAATTCGTAGGTATGAGGTTTGGAATGAGCATAGCTAATGTTCTAAGAAAGAAAGGGTATTGGCACAATTTTGATTCGTTAAATTACCAGAATACCCTGGAAAAGATAGAACTATCAAGACGATATGTTCCAAATACGTTTGGGGATTAGATAGAATGTAAGAGCCGTGTAACATGGCACATGATGACGGTACTGTGAATCATCATATTCCATTAGAAACTTAACATGACTTACTGTAATATAATGAAGTTGATCAAATTTCATTATATTATACTAATTCATGTATCAGTTCCCAACACTGCTTCAAAACATTCCTGTTTTCAACTTGGAGATTTTAGAACTTAGAAACTAACACAGTTTCCTTTATGTTGTAACGCAGATGTTACGGAGAGATAAATGATATCGGATAAGAATAGTTGTGAAAATATCTCCAGAAATATGGAGAATATGTATAACGGAAGATTTGAAGATATCTTATATTATCTAAGATAAGATGATGATGAAGAATATCAGCTGGAAAAGTTTAGAATAAGGAGTAGGGTTCTTACTAATGGTTTCAGCAGGCACTGAATCATTTGGATTCTTTGAAGACAGGTTCAGTCCTTGTATTTGTTCCTTGTTTCCTTCACGGTTAACTCAATCCATTTTTCAGTACCAAATTTTTCTATCGAGCGTTCTTAACACTCCCTTCTTTATCATCAAACTTTTGGCCATTCAGGCCATCTACAATTTTACTGTTTCCTCTGCATTTAGTACAACCATATCTGGATCGTCGGTTATCAATCCAAGGTGTTTTCGGGCATATTGTGTTTTTAGATGATTAAACATTTGTGGTAGTATGGTAGAATATAAAAGGTTTTCCGATAATGACGGCGCAAGGACAAGATGTATATATCGAGGTTATAATAAGACTAGTCTTACTGAGAAGTCGAAGTTCATTTGCTGGAGCTGTGACAAAATTGGCTAATTTGGAAAGAGATTGTAAAGTTATTTTGGGTAATAATAACACTAAAGGAATTAACACTGCTACGTGTTAGACGTTGACTCAGTTTCCGAGAGTTTTTTTTTTTTTTAGGTGCATAACTATATGCAAGAATCTTTTCTTCCGTAGATGAAATGAGATTGGTTCAACTTCTCGATCGAGGTGTTTTCAAGAATCATGAAAAGATTTGAATGCGAATTGTAATCGTCAAAATACGAATGAGGTTTAGGATAAAATCAAGTGGCAAACTTGAAGAATTGTTTAGTTTCATATGTTATAATCAATATTTTAATTCTTTTTAATTGTCCAATATTATTAGTCCACAGTCGATAGTCCACAGTTAACAGTCCAATAATTCATATAAATTTAATATATAATATTCCAATTAATTAATACGTATCGTGACCCGTGTACATGTCTCAGACTCGATCACAACTCAAACTATATATATAGATGGGTCGATATGATATGTCAAAACATTGTATACGTGTCCCGATATTTAGAATGCGTAAATAACAGAATGACGATAAATAAAGTGCGTAAAATAAATAACAGAAATTAAATGACGATAAATAAAATTGCGAGAATGTAAATTGCGAGAATGTAAATTGCGAGAATGTAAATTGCGATAAATTAAATGTTAGCTGGGAACAGTTAGCTGGAACAGTTAGCGTGGAATCCTAACAATATTTCAATTAATTAATTCGTTTGTTTCTAATACTTTTTATTTTTGTCCAATGTTTTTCTTCGTTATGCCACTTGTTGGATTCTGATAAGTCAAAATTCAAATATGAAATTTGAATAGAAATGGTTATTCTGTGGTGAACGGATACGTATATCGGTAGTTGTAAATAGGATAGTAAATGATTGTTGTATCAGATTCGAAGAATGTACAGTGTAACTTATTAATGTGAATTCTAAATATTCCTCGGGTACTACCCACCCGTTAATATATTTTTCATCATTAACAGTTTGTACGGAAGAGTTTTTAATTACAATCTTTATGAAAATATACTTGCATATATATTTTCTTCAGCTGCAATTATGGATTTAATGAGTCAATAAGATGTTAAACTCATTTGAGTTATCGTTAATACCAGATTACATAATTTCTAACTTTAGAAATTACATAATCGTCATATCGAACGGAGATAATTGATGTGGAATGATATGTAAAGTGAGGATAACCAATGTAGAACGTTATGTAAAACGAAAATAATGTAGATAGAAAAATACGTAGAACGGGGATTATGCTTGAGGTATAGTTTGTGACGTGGAGATTTACGACGCGATTGTGATTTGGGGATAATAAGGATACCGTTGACGTTGATGATGGTGGTGCTGATTATGCTGCTGGTGCTGCTGCTGGTGTTTGCAACATTCGCACCATATTCTCCAAAGCCGTCACACGAGCGCGTAGTTCGTTAACTTCTGCTTGTACACCGGGATGATTGGCGGTTGGAGCAAGCGAATGAACAAGATTCGTAATATGGGATAATATATAATCGTGACGAGATACTCTAGAGATAAGGGAGAAAATGGTTTCTCGAACAGGTTCGCTGGTAAGTGATTCTGGTTCATTGCCAAGAGGGTAATTTGGTGAATGAGAAGGATCTTCGATGTGAAATGATTTTCGAATATAGAATGATATTCTAACTTCATAGAATATCTATAATACTAAAGATTTCATAGCCTACAAAGGAACTTACGGCATATGACAAGCAAGTCTACAGATGCGCTAAGATATGAATTTTTGTCTATACACTATCGATGCACTAAATGCAGTAAGACGTGTCTAGACTAAAGAATGATAAGCAGGCAATTCCCTAAGGATGATAAGCAAATGGTTTCTGACTAGAAATGATAAGCAAAACTTTTTGACAGGTAGACTCGGTCAAAGTCCAGACTCACTAATGTATCCTAACAACTACCAGTTAGACACACTAATGCAAAGCCTGATTCGCTAAGACCAACGCTCTGATACCAACTGTAAAAACCCGAACTAATCCATCCGGACGGAGTCTTCAACAGTTGGTTCCATTGCGATGATCGACTCCAAGTAATGTCTTTAAAGTGAGCAAATGCACAGCGGAAGACTTAATTCGTACCTGAGAATAACATGCTTTAAAAAGTCAACATAAAGTTGGTGAGATATATAGGTTTAGTGCCGGCAGCAATATATATATATAGACCACAAGATTTCGTATATAAACAGTTTAATAAAAGTATTCTAAGTGGTTGAGCACTTGGTAACCATACTTAACATTTTCACGTCGCATATTCCCTTTAATATGAAATCTTACTACACCGTACCAAGTGTAGTCACAAAACGAAGTACTGTGCAACCGTTGAATACTGGTCGTCCAGTCCGGTTGGGGTTGTCAGGCCCGATAGATCTATCAACAGGATTCGCGTTTACAATACCGCTGTAAATATTAGTTACCAAGCTACAGGGAAGTATGCCAGTGGTACAACTCAACGTAGAACATATTTTTCAGTTACTTGTGTCCATATCGTAAAACATAAAATACATGTATTCTCATCCCGAAATATTTAGAGTTTAAAAGTGGGACTATATACTCACCAAACTGTATTTTGTAGTAAAAATACATATAACATCATTGAACAAGTGTAGGGTTGGCCTCGAATTCACGAACCTATATCAAGTATATATATTAACGTATAATCACATAATTCCATCTATTAAATGTATAATAATTATTTATTAAATGTTTTAATTATATAATACACATACTTAATCCTAATTAAAATTTATATATGTAGTTATATTAATATGTACATATAAGTAGTTAGTATTTTATCAAAAATCAGTAATTAGTTGTATATAATATTTTTACATATTTAATGTTAATAATAAAATAATAAAATTTGTAATAATAATAATGATAATAATAATAATAAATATAATAATAAATATAATAATAATAGTGGAATAATAATAATAAGAGTATTAGTAATATTTACCTCAAAGGAGTAGTCATAAAAAAATGCTTAAGTCCAGGTTTGAACCCGCAACGTCCCGCTAACCCGCTAATACTCTTAAGAATTCTTCTAACCTTGCGTTTTTGATTTTATTCACCACCCATATATATTTAACCCATGTACTCTGTTTCTATTTCTTCTTCTATAACTTGAATAACCAAGGAACCAATTGTCGTGATCAATATCTACATAAATTCATAATCATTTTCATTTTTAATCACCCCTTTTATCTTCTTCATCATTTATCAAAATATCACCACCTAATTATCGTAACATCTTTATCACTATCATGTATTATTTCTTCTTTATCATGTAAATCGCCTATCACAACATCGTATCCGTTGTTTATATCATAGCATTAACAGCTTATAATAACACGATGTCATTATTCTTAACTTCATAAATCATTTTATAATATACCGTTAAAAACAGGTTCAGCAGCCCAACTGAAATTTCTCGGCCCAATACAAATTTAAAGGCCTGCATAGCCGTTAAAGGCCTACGATCCAAAGTAGAAAAAAATAGAACACGACCCATTTAGTGTGTATAATAATTTACGGCCTAAAAACAATTTCCTAAACCCAAATGCCAATTCATTTACGGTTCCTGTATCCGAAATATAGGCCACCAAATTCATCAATCATTAACATTAGTTTATGCTATAAAGAAAAATTCAAGTGGGACTCTCTCTTAGTGGATGTCGGCCTTAACAACAATAATTGAACAAACTGTCGTTTTCTCATCATTATTGCAACCTTCATCTTTCAATCTTTATTTTCACTCAAGTCGAAAAGAACATGCAGAAGCGAGTTAGAACCAAATAGCACACAATATAGTTTACAAGTGTTCATGTGGGTTCATATCATCCAATACGAAAAAGAAAGATGGAATCGGTGGTGGGTTTCAACTGAGAACAGAATTTTATATGTGGTGTTAAAGTTGGAAGTGATGGTAATGTTCTTGCAATAGACAACGAACGAGATAAAGGAAATATTAATGATAACGATGGTGGTGTGTTGATTCTGTGATGGTGCTTATGGAGTTGGACGTGGATGTTCTTGAAGGTAATGGTTGTAATTGAAAGTAAAACATGGTGGTGGTTCTCGGTAACAGTAAAACAGCAACAAGAATTTAGTGGGTGGTGGTGACCGTTGAGTTTAAGTGGTGAGTTACAATGGTTTTCTATGGTGTTCATACTCACGGCGGTGGTGGTGT
Organism: Rutidosis leptorrhynchoides; assembly: GCF_046630445.1. NCBI lineage: Eukaryota > Viridiplantae > Streptophyta > Magnoliopsida > Asterales > Asteraceae > Rutidosis > Rutidosis leptorrhynchoides. The sequence continues at coordinate 43,260,475 of NC_092340.1, forward strand.
GTCCATGGAGTGATACAGTGGTGATTGCGGAGATAGAAGGGTGACGTTAGTGATGATAACAAAAGTGGTAATGATGATGAAAAGGTGACAAGAGATCATAGTTGGCGGTGGTTTAGAGAAACAAAACAGAAACGGTAATACAAAAGTAGCAGTTGGTTTCGGGTTTGGTTCATGGCTGCAATTGTGTTTCGTTATCTTGTAGAAAAGGGAGAGAAGAGATAAAAGATTATAAAGATGGTGTGGAGGTGAAAGTCGACAGTTTTATCAATCAGTAACAGGTTTTATCAATCAGTAACAGGAAAGGAAGAAAAATTAAGAATCTGTTAAAATTTCATGACTCACTTTGTACCAATCAAGATTTTATGTCCGATATTTTTGAAAATAAAAACAACAAAAAAAAAAAAAACGATAGCTGGATAGAGATGTTATCCATAATCGACTCCTATAACTGATTTTTACTTATATGTATTTAATATTAATAATTATTAAGTAAAAATACATTAATAATAATAATACATTCAATATTATTAATATTACTAAAAATAATAATATTAATATCAAGTAGTAATAATAGTTGTTAATAATGATTAATGTTAGTATTAATAAATTACTTTCATAGTAATCATAATTATACAATTTTAGTAATTTTTAGTAATATAATACTAATAATATAAATAACAATATTGATAAATATATTAATTATAATAATAGTAAAAAAAATGACAATAATAATAATAATAACACTGATAATACTAATTATTAATGTTAATCATTATTGATAATTATGTTAATAATAATGATGATAATATAAAAAAAAATAATACTTATAAGCTTAATATTAACACGCAAATATTTACATAGACTATATTATTCTAATTTCTTCATATAATATTTATAATGATATATATATACAGATTTATTTTAATGACGACTTTATTATATCATTTACTAATTTACAGAGTAGACTTACAATTATATCCTTTCTCAATTTACATTTTAAGGTATTACAATAATACAATTCTATTAATTTATATCATATTTACTAACTATAATATATTGAATCTTTATTATCTAAAACCTTGTTAATCGCAATCAATTAATAAACATTTAACGTATATACACATAATGTTCGTGAATCGTCAGGCATGGCCAAAAGGTAATTAATTATTCAAATATAGATTTCAAACTTTCTAGACTCAAAATTAGGGTTTTTGCTTATCGTGTCGGAAACATATAGAGATTAGGGTTTAAATTTGGTCGGAAATTTCCGGGTCGTTACAAACATGATATAAAATAACAATTAAAATCACTAATATTTGTTCGACTACCATTATATGTGTTAATATATATATAAATGATATAGGTTCGTGAATCTGAGGCCAACCCTACACTTGTTCATTATCGTCATATGTATTTTTACTACAAAATACAGTATGGTGAGTTCATTTGATTCCCTTTTACTCTTTACATTTTTGGGACTGAGAATACATGCGCTACTTTTACAACTGCTTTATTAAATGCTTTTGAAATACATTTTGAACTGCGAATACATGAAATGCTTTCATAAATGTTTGACGAGATAGACACAAGCAAAACATTCCTCGAATGAATTATGTGGACGTGATAATTGCCACCATTGAATTATGTGGACGTGATAATTGCCACAATTGATATGAATATTTTTCCCCTGGTTATTATTGCTTGGTAACCTAAGAATTAGGGAACATCACTAATTTTGAGAATTAGTGCACGCCTAATTCACGTGAATCCTAAAGTAGCTACCAGGTTTAACACCCCCACCCAGAATGTTCACTAGACGAAAGGGCTAGTGGGCGTGGTGTTTAGTACTTCGAAGTTTATATGATTATTATACAGACGAGATGTTTTGTTTTGGGGATATTATTATGCGCATTATATGTTAAGGTCGGTTACCAAGCCAAGTTATGAAAGCAATGAAAAGTGAATGTTATGTATCGAGAGAATGATTTTATACACAGGTTATGTGTATGTTATTTTTGTGCACGAGATATGTGTACGGTTACTAAGATTTATGAAAAATGGTTTCGTACACGAGAAAGGTGTACTGTATTTAAAAGATATCGCATGTACATTACAGGTGGGTATAGGATTCGGGCCCATTTATACCATGCAGGATTTAAATCTTGTGGTCTATCAAAATGATGAATTTTATTGTTTTATGATAAACCTATGAACTCACCAACCTTTTGGTTGACACTGTAAAGCATGTTTATTCTCAGGTATGAAAGAAATCTTCCGCTGTGCATTTACTCAATTTAAAGACATTGCATGGAGTCGTTCATGGCATATAAAAGTCAGTATCATCGCGATGGTACCAGATGTTATTGTATTCGTTCAGGAAGATTTTGGACGGGGTATGACATGTGGCATCAGAGCTGGTATAACGCTGTCCATGTGTGGCGGGTTAGTCGTAAAGGAGGTTCTCACAGTGTTACCTGTGACGAAGCATTGGCTCTTACTCCTTGCGATCCCTTACGAGGGTTGGCAGTAGCCGAGAGGCAGGCCCTAAAATCAGTATCTGAGGTACACTCAGTGGTCACCAGGCCGTTAGCTGGTAAGGCACTGGGTGGGACGGTGGTTGTCCCCACATGTTATGACATGTGGTATCAGAGCGGTGGTCTTAGCGAACCAGGTCTTGCATTAGTGTGTCTAACTGATAGTTGTTTAGATGCATTAGTGAGTCTGGACTTCGACCGTGTCTGCGTGTCAAAAGTTTTGCTTATCATTTCGTGTCGAAAATTACCTGCTTATCATTCTTAGGGAATCACTTGCTTATCATTCTTAATCTAGACATATCTTACTGCCTGAATTGCATGAATAGTGTACAGACAAAAATTCATATCTTAGCGTATCTATTACTGTAGACTTTGCCTGACAGCTTCCGTAGATTCCTCCGTAACTTATGGGATTTTTGTATTATATATGCATATGTAAATTATGTATTGCAGGGTACTAATCTACATCCTATAATCTATTTCTTATCGAAAATCGTACATCTGATCGTACGAGGTGAATCCCTCAACTAATTTGAGTCCCTCAAATTCCGATAGCTATTCCGATAGTTATTCCGACAGCTATTCCGACATGGATATTTACCTAAGCTCTGAAAGCAGTGTAAATGAAATGGATCAACCAATTAGTCATCTTCAGTTCATTTGATGGGTTCGTAGTCTACTTAATCATTGGAGACAAGAAGAAGCGATCCCTTTCATCCGCCATATTGTCCTCTGGGCGAAGAACCTGAAGCATTCACCGGCGAACCAATCCGAAATACCATTTTCACTCTTATTTCCCGAATATCTCGCCACGATTATATTCTATTTAAAATTCTAAAGCTTATTCATCCGCTCGTTCTAACTGACAATCATCCCGGAATAATAGAAGAAGTCAACGAATTTCGAGCTCGAGTAATCAATTTGGAGAATATGGTGCAAAACTTACCAGCTTCAACAACAGCACCGGCAACACCAGTACCACCAACAACCCAAGTTTCAACATCACATGCCTCAACATCTCAATCTGTACCTCGAGCATAATCATCGTTCTACATAAACTATCTTCGTCCTTCATGGCGATTATGTAATCTCTAATGTTTTAGAGATTATGTACTCTAGTTCTAGCCGTAAATATGATGAGTTTAATATCACATTGACTCATTAAATCCATGATTACGTCTGAAGAAAATATATATGTATATATGTTTTCATAAAGATTGTAATTAAAAGTTTTATTGTACAAACTGTTAATGGTGAAAATATTTTAACGGGTAGGTAATACCCGAGGAATATTTAAATTTCACATTAATAAGTCACACCGTACATTCTTCGAATCTGATTCAACGGTCATTTACTATCCTACTTACAACCATAGATATACGTATCCGTTCACCAAAGAATAACCAATTTCATTCAAATTTAATTTCATATTCGGATTTTGAACGATCAAAATCCAAGTCAAGATTTAACAGAAGACATCACTTTTAAATTCCTACATCTTTCAAAGCCATACTTTGAATTCAAAACTGTGCCAGATCCAGTGGCGTGTTATTATAGAAAATAACTATACAATACCTTTCCAAAATTAGCCAATTTTGTCACAGCTTGTGACGACCCGTCCAAATCCACTTGGACGAATACATCATTCATTGATTTCATAGTGAGGTTTTGACCTCTATATGATACGTTTTGTAAACATTGCATTCTTTTCAAAAGGTACACAATAAATGAATATCAATTTCTAAGGTTTTCAACGTTTGATGATTTCTACATATAGACAATCACCATAAATAATAGTTTACCATAATACATCTGTTGACAATGCAGTCAAAATAAGATACACGGTGATGATTTTGTGAATGCAAAGTTTTCTTGAATAAAGCATGTATGACTCCATGCACATAGCTTGTATCACATATAAGCAAATAGCGGAAGACTTCTAGAAACCTGAGAATAAACATGCTTAAAAGTGTCAACACAAAGGTTGGTGAGTTCATAGTTTTAATGTTGCGCATAATCTGTATATAAAGGTGAATCACAAGTTTTTAGTTGTTTCATCCAGAAACGTTTATCAAAATATTCTACGAAATTGAGCACCTTGGTAACTAAACTTAACGTATATATAATTTGTACCCTTTGTATAATCATCTTAATAGTACACGCAAAACAACGTGTACGCTTCTCAAATAGCATACGTCCGTTAAAAGGCTAGCGCTCTAGCTCGGAAGGGGATATCAAGCCCTATGGATCCATATACTACTACTCGCGCCCACCAGTTCTTATAACCGGCAGTTACTAGTTACCAAAGCTAAGGGATTTTCGGTTCAAACTCAATGTAGAATTAAGTATGTACTTGTATCCATTGCGTTTAAATATATTGCATGTATTCTCAGCCCAAAAATATAGATTGCAAAAGCAATTAAAAAGGGAGCAAATGAAACTCACGCATATAAATATTGTATATCGGTTAATAAAGCATTTGCATATATTCTCAACCCAAAAATGTAGAGAGTAAAAGGGATCTTATGAAACTCACGCATATAAATATTGTAAAACAGTTAATAAAGCATTTGCATGTATTCTCAGCCCAAAAATGTAATGAGTAAAAAGGGAGCAAATGAACTCACCTTAGCAGCACATAAGGTTGTTCACCAAAAATGACCGAAACTTGGAATGCAAAATTAACCGTAGATCTCAACCTAGAGAACATATGTTGGTCAATACATGTCTAATGGGTAATAGTGTATCACAATCCTAATGCTCGAGATTGACATACAAAAGTTATCAAAAGTCATTTCAAAAAGTCAATCTGATTCAATACTATAGTTGAATGATTATGATAATCGAAACATTTTAACATTTCACATAGTTTCCCAATTCTTGTAAAATTAGACTATAGTTTTTATAAGGCTTTAAAATATGATAAAATAATCAATTTTGACAATTGTTCAACAAAACAAGACGTGCCTTATATAAGGGTTCATTTACTCGGCTGGTAATATTCAAAAATCCAATTTATCAATCTTAAAAACAAGTTATTTAAATATCAGTTGTAGATTCAAAAGCAATTTCAATTAACATCAATCATAATTCAGTTGATCCTATCTTTTAATTCGTTCACCGAAATTACGCGATTTCTAAATGAAAAGTTATTGATTTTTCGCCAGCTTTCCAAAAACATGCATATCATATACCTTTTATCAGTAACATATGTATTTAATTCATGATTCATCATAAACTGTTTAACGACAAAATTAATCGTACTAGCATTCATAATCCTATATACTCGAGCACTAGTCAGGGATACACTATTAATATACAATAGATAAGATATAAATGCTTACGTATCAATATTGTGATTCAATATTGTAGGAAAGTACGTAGATGCAATAGAGAAGATAAACACTAGGTTTGACTTGCCAATAATACCCACATACATTACCAATAACCTCCATAGCTATAACCCATAATTTCCTTAGCTCTATCCCATTCGAAAAGCTTATTTTGAAGTGACACGCTCATGACCTCGTCGTAGTATTTTATGTATAATACTACTACTAATAATAAAATAAATAATAATAATCTTAATAATAATAATACTAATAATAATAATAATAATAATAATAATAATAATAATAATAATAATAATAATTTAAATAAATAAATAATTTACAGAGTAATATATATGTAAACAACTCGAGCAAAAACCAGGTATTTATAGGCATAATTCCTGATTCTGATGCCCATGCGATCGCATGGGTTTTATGCCTATTTGCCATGCGATAGCATGGCCGTCAGATCCAGCTCACATATTTTTTTGTTTTCTTGTTTGTCGACATAATTAAATATAATATATATAATATATATAATTTAAATAATTAATTATATATTATATTAAATTCATGTGCATAGTTGACTTGTAATTTTCGTTCCGAAGACTCGCACGTTGTCACTCGACTTATGTCCCGGTTCCGGTTTCTCGAACGCATTTTCGTACGCTTATAAAACTCGCAATTTACGTTTTGTGACTCGTACCTTTGTCAAAATATAGTCTTAAATTATCAATAAACTATATCATTTAAAGTGTATCTTAAACTTTCGAGTGTTTTGGTCATTTACTTCTATAAATCATTGTCTCGCTATTTGTTAATATATATATAATAACAAATCATTTTATGACCAAGTTAATATATATTTTCAACATTCATAAACACGTTTTAAATATACGTCACAAGTTATTCATACAATTAATATTCCAACTTATCATATATATTCAAATAAATATTTAAACCAATAAGTTTAATGTATGGTATTAAACAATTAATACATTGTTACGTTTTCAAGTTATAGTATATATATATATATATGTATCTGTATACATATAATTGTTCGCGAATCGTCGAGAACAACCGAAAGGTATTTGAATAGTTCAAAAATTTTGAGATTTAGTTTTACAGACTTTGCTTATCGTGTCAGAAATGTTAATCATACAAAGATTAAGTTTAAATTTGGTCAGAAATTTTCGGGTCATCACAGTACCTACCCGTTAAAGAAATTTCGTCCCGAAATTTGAGTGAGGTCGTCATGACTAATAATAAAAATGTTTTCATGACGTATATGTGTTGATAAATAGAGTTTTATCACCGTTGAATAATATGGATAAAATAATCTGATTATTCGAAGCGTATGAGAGAAGTTATCGTAAAAGAGTGAAATGAAGAATAGAGATTCATCTTAACTCTTGATGTATTAACGATTGATTTCCGTAATTAAGGAATTGAAAATCTTCATAATCTAAATAAGATTTGATTCTTCAGATTTTATGGAAATTAAGATTTCCTTTGATTAAATGCGTAATTTGCCTCGATTGCTATGTTTGATATTTCGCTATAAATTGACCTCTTCCGTTTCATTATTTTCATCACTCTTACATCTTCTTCCTCATTTCCTATTTTCAAAAGATTGTGAAAAATGCTTCATCCAGTTCTGATTCTTGATATACTCCTAACTTTCATATCTGTCATTCTTCTTTTTCATCTACCACCGGAGGAATCTGCTTACTTCTACTTTGCCCTTGGGGTTATAGTGCTTTTAATTCTCCCGTATCTTTATGTTGCGATAAACATTGATATAGACGGTTTGTAATTTATGTGTTATTATCGGGCTTTATATTCTCCCTTATATTTCAAAGTTCCTGCTTTTGTCTTCTATAATTATTGTCATCCCCAGTTAATGTTTTCTTTTATTTGTTGCGATTTATACCCCAATTTCTATTTCGGATTTTTGTCCCTCCGTTTCTTCTTCTTGTGACTAAGCATTGCTTGTAATGGTCCAGAATTCGCAGATATGAATTTCGGAATGAACATTGTTAATGTTCTAAGAAGAAAATGGTAATGGCATGATCTTGATTTGTTAAATTACCAAAATACCCTGGAAAAGACAGAATCATCAAGAAATATTTTCTTGATATTTTAGAGATTAACTAGAATACATGAGTCGTATGACATAGCACATGATGATGTTATGATCTGTGAATCATCATGTTCCATTTAGAAACTCAGCATGACTTAATGTAATATAATTACGTTGATCAAGTGTCATTATATTATACTAACTCATGCTTCAGCTCCCAACACTACTTCAAAAATATTCATATTTTAAACTCGAAGGTTTCAGAATTTAGAAAGTAAAATAGTTTCTTTTATGATGTAACACAGATATCATAAGGAGAAAATTGATTTCCGATAAGAATGATTATGGAATTATCTCCAGAAATATGGAGGATATTTATAATGAAAGATACGATGATATCTTAGAATTTCTAATATCAGAGGATGATGAAGAATATTGTCCGCAAGGGTTTAGATTCGGAAGCAAGGTATTCGTTAATGACTTCAGCAGATATTGAATCATTTGGATTCTTTGAAGGTAGGTTTAGTCTTTGTGATTTGTCCACCACCTCCTTCATTGTTTGCTTAATCCGTTTTCCAGTTCCAAACCTTCTCTTTTTCTGAGCTTTGCCAACACACTATTCTTTATTATCAAACTTTTGACTGTTAAGGTCGTTTACAGTTTTTGCGGCTTCATCAGCATTCAAAGTTATCATAACCGAATCGTCGGTTATTAATTCGAGGTGTTTTTAAAAGTTTGAAGGGTTTGCATGAAGGTTGTATTTGTCAAGATACATATGATGTTCTAGAATTTTGAATGACACAAATATTTTTCTGGGTTTTATGAATAAAAGTGATGTTCTAGAACAGTTTTGAAGTCAAAGTATAGCTTCGAAAGATGTAGGAATCTAAGAATGATGATATCGATTATATCTCGACTTGGATTCTGATATGTTAAAATCAGAATATGTAATTGAATTTAAATGAGTATGGTTGTTTTGTTTTCTATGAAAGAATATATCTCGTTATGAAAGTAGTGAGTATAGTTGATGATTTGTTGAATCAAAATCGAAGAATGTAACATATTAATTGTGAATTTATATATCCCTCGGGTATTACCTACCCGTTAAAATATTCTCACCGTTAACAGTTTGTACAAAAGAGTTTTCTTAATTACATTCTTTATGAAAATACACCTATATATATATATATATTTTCTTTAGATGTAATCATGATTTTAATGAGTTAACATAATATTAATCTCATCTGGTTTTTGACTAGTACTAGAATATATAATCTCTAAAACTTTTAGAAACTACATATTCTCTGCAGAATATTTCTTCGATGAAGTTATGAATCAATACTTCATCGTTTGTTGTTGTTGGTATTCCTTGGTATCTATGGTGCGTATGACATTGATGTTCGAGGTACAGATTGTGATGTTGAGGTGTGGGATGCGGATGTTATTGTTGGTGGTGGTGATGGTACTGTTGGTGTTGCTGATGGTGTTACTTTTGCTGTCGTTGCTACTGCTGGTGCTTGTAACCTTTGCACCATATTCTCTAAAGTCACTACCCGAGTGTGAAGTTCGTTGACTTCATCTATTACACCGGGATGATTTTCGGTTCGGACGAGCGGACGAATAAGATTTAGAATGTGAGATAGTATATAATCATGACTAGATATTCTGGAAATGAGAGAGAAAATGGTATTACGAACAGGTTCGCCGGTAAGTGCTTCAGGTTCTTCGCCGATAGGGAAATGTGGTGGATGGAAGGGATCGCCTTCTTCTTGTCTCCAATAACTAAGTAAGCTACGAACCCATCCCCAATTCATCCAGAATAGATGATGGCTAATTGGTTGATCCATTTCGGTTACACTGTCTTCGGAGTTCAGGTGAATATCCATATCGGAATAGATGTCGGAGTTTAAGGAATTTGAACTAGATACGGGATCCATCTTGTATAATTAGAGAGATGATTTTTGATATGAAATAGATTATAGAATTTAGATTGGTACTCTTTAATACATAATTTACATATGTATATATAATACCAAAATTCCATAAATCACGGAGGAATTTTTGAAAGATGTCAAGTAAATTTTACAGTAACAGATACGCTAAGATATGAATTTTGTCGATACACTATCTGTGCAGTAAATGCAGGAAAACGTGTCTAAATAACCATGTAATTTCTGACAAGAATGGATAAACAAAACTCGGTAAAAATAGATACGGTCATAGTCCAGACTCACTAATGCATCCTAACAATTACCAGTTAAACACACTAATGTAAATTCTTGTTCCCTATGACCTCAAGCTCTGATACCAACTGTAACGACCCGTCCAAATCCACTTAGACGAATACATCATTCATTGATTTCATAGTGAGGTTTTGACCTCTATATGATACGTTTTGTAAACATTGCATTCTTTTCAAAAGGTACACAATAAATGAATATCAATTTCTAAGGTTTTCAATGTTTGATGATTTCTACATATAGACAATCACCATAAATAATAGTTTACCATAATACATCTGTTGACAATGCAGTCAAAATAAGATACACGGTGATGATTTTGTGAATGCAAAGTTTTCTTGAATAAAGCATGTATGACTCCATGCACATAGCTTGTATCACATATAAGCAAACAGCGGAAGACTTCTAGAAACCTGAGAATAAATATGCTTAAAAGTGTCAACACAAAGGTTGGTGAGTTCATAGTTTTAATGTTGCGCATAATCTGTATATAAAGGTGAATCACAAGTTTTTAGTTGTTTCATCCAGAAACGTTTATCAAAATATTCTACGAAATTGAGCACCTTGGTAACTAAACTTAACGTATATATAATTTGTACCCTTTGTATAATCATCTTAATAGTACACGCAAACCAACGTGTACGCTTCTCAAATAGCATACGTCCGTTAAAAGGCTAGCGCTCTAGCTCGGACGGGGATATCAAGCCCTATGGATCCATATACTACTACTCGCGCCCACCAGTTCTTATAACCGGCAGTTACTAGTTACCAAAGCTAAGGGATTTTCGGTTCAAACTCAATGTAGAATTAAGTATGTACTTGTATCCATTGCGTTTAAATATATTGCATGTATTCTCAGCTCAAAAATATAGATTACAAAAGCAATTAAAAAGGGAGCAAATGAAACTCACGCATATAAATATTGTATATCGGTTAATAAAGCATTTGCATGTATTCTCAGCCCAAAAATGTAGAGAGTAAAAGGGATCTTATGAAACTCACGCATATAAATATTGTAAAACAGTTAATAAAGCATTTGCATGTATTCTCAGTCCAAAAATGTAATGAGTAAAAAGGGAGCAAATGAACTCACCTTAGCAGCACATAAGGTTGTTCACCAAAAATGACCAAAACTTGGAATGCAAAATTAACCGTAGATCTCAACCTAGAGAACATATGTTGGTCAATACATGTCTAATGGGTAATAGTGTATCACAATCCTAATGCTCGAGATTGACATACAAAAGTTATCAAAAGTCATTTCAAAAAGTCAATCTGATTCAATACTATAGTTGAATGATTATGATAATCGAAACATTTTAACATTTCACATAGTTTTCCAATTCTTGTAAAATTAGACTATAGTTTTTATAAGGCTTTAAAATATGATAAAATAATCAATTTTGACAATTGTTCAACAAAACAAGACGTGCCTTATATAAGGGTTCATTTACTCGGCTGGTAATATTCAAAAATCTAATTTATCAATCTTACAAACAAGTTATTTAAATATCAGCTGTAGATTCAAAAGCAATTTCAATTAACATCAATCATAATTCAGTTGAACCTATCTTTTAATTCGTTCACCGAAATTACGCGATTTCTAAATGAAAAGTTATTGATTTTTCGCCAGCTTTCCAAAAACATGCATATCATATACCTTTTATCAGTAACATATGTATTTAATTCATGATTCATCATAAACAGTTTAACGACAAAATTAATCGTACTAGCATTCATAATCCTATATACTCGAGCACTATTCATGGATACACTATTAATATACAATAGATAAGATATAAATGCTTACGTATCAATATTGTGATTCAATATTGTAGGAAAGTACGTAGACGCAATAGAGAAGATAAATACTAGGTTTGACTTGCCAATAATACCTACGTACATTACCCATAACCTCCATAGCTATAACCCATAATTTTCTTAGCTCTATCCCGTTCGAAAAGTTTGTTTTGAAGTGACACGCTCATGACCTCGTCGTAGTATTTTATGTATAATACTACTAATAATAATAAAATAAATAATAATAATCTTAATAATAATAATAATAATAATAATAATAATAATAATAATAATTTAAATAAATAAATAATTTACAGAGTAATATATATGTAAACAACTCGAGCAGAAACCAGGTATTTATAGGCATAATTCCTGATTCTGATGCCCATGCGATCGCATGGGTTTTATGCCTATTTGCCATGCGATAGCATGGCCGTCAGATCCAGCTCACATATTTTTTTGTTTTCTTGTTTGTCGACATAATTAAATATAATATATATAATATATATAATTTAAATAATTAATTATATATTATATTAAATTCATGTGCATAGTTGACTTGTAATTTTCGTTCCGAAGACTCGCACGTTGTCACTCGACTTATGTCCCGGTTCTGGTTTCTCGAACGCATTTTCGTACGCTTATAAAACTCACAATTTACGTTTTGTGACTCGTACCTTTGTCAAAATATAGTCTTAAATTATCAATAAACTATATCATTTAAAGTGTATCTTAAACTTTCGAGTGTTTTGGTCATTTACTTCTATAAATCATTGTCTCGCTATTTGTTAATATATATATAATAACAAATCATTTTATGACCAAGTTAATATATATTTTCAACATTCATAAACACGTTTTAAATATACGTCACAAGTTATTCATACAATTAATATTCCAACTTATCATATATATTTAAATAAATATTTAAACCAATAAGTTTAATGTATGGTATTAAACAATTAATACATTGTTACGTTTTCAAGTTATAGTATATATATATATATATATATATATATATATATATATATATATATATATATATATATATATATATATATATATATATATATATCTATATACATATAATTGTTCGCGAATCGTTGAGAACAACCGAAAGGTATTTGAATAGTTCAAAAATTTTGAGATTTAGTTTTATAGACTTTGCTTATCGTGTCAGAAATGCTAATCATACAAAGATTAAGTTTAAATTTGGTCAGAAATTTCCGGGTCATCACACAGCTCCAGCAAGTCAACTTCGACTTTTCGTCCAAAACAACCTTATTATAACCTTGATATATATGCGTGCTCTTTTATTGTTACCGGAGAACCTTTTATATTCCACCATATTACAATCAGCATTAATCATCTAAAAACACAATCCTCTTGAAACCCTCGAATTGATAACCGATGATTAAGATATCGTAGCATTAAATGCAAAGGAAACAGAAAAATTGTAGATGGTCTAAACGATCAAGAGGTTGATGATAAAGAATGGAGTGTTTGGAAACGCTCGATTAAAAATTTGGTACTGAAAAACGGATCGAGCTAACCATGAAGGAGACCAAGGACAAATACAAGGATCATACCCTATATTCAAAGTATCCAGGTAATTCTGGATCCGATGAAATCTTTAGAGAATATCTTGCTCCGAAGTCATGTTAAAATCTTGCGGAAATTTTTTCTTCATCAACCTTCGAACTTAGAAATTCCAAAATATCATCATAAATATCTTCGATATTTCTGAGGATATTTTCATAAATATTCTTGTCCGAAATTATCTACCTTTTCGTGTTTTCTGTATTTCGTTATATTGAAAACTTTTGTAAAATCTAAGTATAAATTATGAATGAATTATGGAGAAGTGTTGGGAATTGAAGCATGGGTTAGTATAATATAATGACGCTTGGCCAACGTGATTATATTACAGTAAGTCATGCTGGAAATTCTACTGGAACATGATGATTCACAGATCATAACGTCATCATGTGCCATGTTACATAACTCTTTCATTCTACTTAACTTCTGAACATACCAAGAAAATATTCTTGATAGTTCTATTCTCAGTGATTCTGGTAATTTGACAAATCAAATCGTGCTATTATGTTCTTTCTTGATTAGAATATTAAGTTCATTCGAAACTCCATACTTACGAATTATGGACCGTTACTCGCTTTACTAGAGGTCGAGAAGAGAATAAAAAGGCAAAGAGCTCCGAAACATAAGGGAAGATATAAAACTCGACAACAACACAAAAATCACAAAACGTGTACATTAGTACGAATAGCAATATAAAGACACGGTAGTATGAAAAACACTATAATTCCGAGAGCATAGTAGAAGTAAACATATTCCTCCGGTGGTAGATGAAAAAGGAGTATGATCAATATGAAAGTCAGGGTAGGTACTGTGACGAAATTTCTTTAACGGGTAGGTACTGTGACGACCCGGAAATTTCCGACCAAATTTAAACTTTAATATTAGGTTATTTCAACATGTTAAACAGAGTCTGTAATGTTGAGTCTCAAAAATTGTGAACTATTTACATGAATTAAGTTAACCTTTGACTATTCTCTACGATTCACGAACAATTGTTTATAAATAAATATGTACATATATATATATATATATATATATATATATATATATATATATATATATATATATATATATATATATATATATATATATATATATATATATACATATATATGCATATATAAATATATATGATTCTTAAACATAATTAATATTATATGTATGTTGTAATACATATATAAAATGAATAAATATTAAATATTGAATAGATGTTATTATATATTATTAAATATCACATAGTTAAAAATATGAAATTTTAACATATTAAATTGAAATTATAAGTTAAAATAAATGGTATAGTAGTATTATTATTATTCTCAAAATTAATATCAAAGTTAGTACTATAAATATAATATATGAATATGAAACTCGATATATATAAATTGTTATATTATTATTATTATTACTAATAATAATATTATCATTGATAATATAAATAGTTATTAGAATTAATATAGTATTATGAATATTATCATTAATTATTATCATTACTATATATCATCATTATTAGTAGTATTTTTAGTATTATTTTTATGATTTATTATTATTATTATTATCATTTTTATCTTTATTATTATTATTATTATTATTATTATTATTATTATTATTATTATTATTATTATTATTATTATTATTATTATTATTATTAGTATTATTAGATGTTGTTAATCATTATTATCACTAAGATTAGTATTATTTCTATTATTATTATTAGTATTCTTATTAAATTAATAACAGTTACAAGTTTATCTATAGATTTATATTAGTAATTAATATTACAAAATTTAATATTATGGATATATAAATAGATGCATAAATACGGTTATACAGTTATATATACAAAATCATATACAGATAATTGCAATCCCAACTTTAAGTCACTGTCTTGACTTTGAATCACAGATTACAAGTTCAACCACCCATCGATTTTATATCCATTTCTATCACAATCTGGCTGTAGATGATTCTTGGTTCTGTCAACTCATTACCAATCTTACTCAGTATACAAACAAAATCTGTTAGAACTCTTAATCAACTTTAATTTTTTTATTAAACTCATGTCCTTGCTGTCTGAATAAAGGGAATCGATACATACATATATTACATAATCGATCAAATCATGATGTAATACAGCGAGTACGATTCCTTTTCTATATCTGTATCAATTACCAAGTATAACTAATCCCACTTGTTGAATTAAAAACCAACATGTTCTTTTAAACTCCTTCGATTAATATTTTTTTTTTTTTTTTGAAGATTGCATGATGGCCAACCAATGCTGCAACTCATTTCCTTTATATTTCTACTCATTACCATCATTGAATTAAACCATTAAAACCCACACGATCACCATATTCCTCTCTTCATCTCTCACTCTTCTCTTTCTCTAACCTCCATTGTGAAACAACACCCACTTCCACTTCGAACCAACTCTATCACCATCACCACCAAGATCAACACATGAAACCGTTTAGGTTTCTATTATTTTCTCTTGTTGACATAAACCGCCACCAAATTCTCGTTTTCGTTTAACAACAAACAACCATCTCACCATCATCGAGAGTCACCACATCACCATCGTTGAAACCATTAAACCACTATCGAACCATTATCATCAAACGGTACTGCTATTGTTTTCTTCTGTTTGCAAATTCGAACACCACACAAACCATTAAACTGCAGTTGCAGCTGCTAGTGTACCTATTTTTGTTTTTAACATTCTCAACCCAGTCACCCCTTTCTGCTCGATCAACCTAACCTATCACCTTAATTGAACCACCGCCAATTTTATAACTCTTCCACTCTCTCACTACGTTCCTTTTTATATTAAAAAATCACCAACCCTTTTTACTATAAAAAAACGCTGCAGTGAGATAAATCCTCACACAACATGTCATTAAATAATCAATGTGCAACCATCGAAATACTTTTTCAAATGAAGACAATTGTAGCGTGCTTCTTTATTTCCTTCTTTTGCCCCACTTGAAAAGCTACTAGTTAGTGGGATTAGAATGAATATTAAATGGATAGTGCTAATAAATTTGAACAAAAAGTGATGGAATTGGGGCCAATTGTTTGACACGATCATGTGGATCATACGTGGTTTATATATATATTTTTTTTTGTCACAGTATTGAGAGTGATGGTAACCGAAGTCTTGTGACAATTGCTGACGATGATGATGTTTGGACGTTCCTTTTTATTTAAAGTTGGTCGACATTCATTAATCATTTAATCCCACAAGACATGTTGAAAGTGATACGGGGTACGGGATAGGATAGCAGGCCTTGAAACGCATTAATTGTGGGTCTTGAACTGGGTTTACTCTTGGGCCTGGCTTGTAGTTGGGCTGTATAATTTGGGCTCAGTATTGCAAACAGAAATACGGTTAAATATAATTGTTATGGGTATTACAACATAAAAATGGGATGGAGCAGAGGGTTAAAGGGTGGTGCCGGGTAGCGAAGGGTCGTGGGTTCGTGTCCCTGATGGAGCATCCTTTTAACCTTTTTTTATTGAAAGGTAGTTTTAAAATTTTAGAAAAATCTTATTATTATTAGTATGGTTGTTATTATTATTATTATTATTATTATTAATATTTATTTATTAATGTTATTATCACTAATTATAACTTAGTAATATAATTATTATTATTAATACTATGATTATAAGTAATACAACAATTATTATAATTATTATCATTATTAATGTACTTATTATAAATTTTGTCATTTATGTATTAGTTATCATTTATTATTATTATTATTATTATGATATTAGTTATAACTAATAATATTGTTGTTATTAATATTAATATACTTACTAACAACTAATATATGTATTATCATTATTAATATGTAAACATACATACTATGATTATTATTACTATCATTTTTATTATTAAAAGTATCACTTTTATTATTATTAGGATTATCATAAATTTTATCATATTTAGTATTATTTTTATCATTATTATTATTAGTATTATTAGTATATCAAATAAAGATTTTCTATAAAATATATATATATATATATAAATATATATATATATATATATATATATATATATATATATATATATATATATATATATATATATATATATATATATATATATATATATATATATATATATATATATATATATATATATTTATAACATAAAACCTAACCATATTAAATAATTTTGTAATAAATGTTAATTATCTATATAAAAATAAATATATATCTAATTAAGTTATTAATAAAAACATGATATAAAATAACAATTAAAATCACTAATAATATATATATTTGTTCGACTACCATTATATGTGTTAATATACATATAAATGATATAGGTTCGTGAATCCGAGGCCAACCCTACACTTGTTCATTGTCGTCATATGTATTTTTACTACAAAATACAGTATGGTGAGTTCATTTGATTCCCTTTTACTCTTTACATTTTTGGGACTGAGAATACATGCGCTACTTTTACAACTGCTTTATTAAATGCTTTTGAAATACATTTTGAACTGCGAATACATGAAATGCTTTTATAAATGTTTGACGAGATAGACACAAGCAAAACATTCCTTGAATGAATTATGTGGACGTGATAATTGCCACCATTGAATTATGTGGACGTGATAATTGCCACAATTGATATGAATATTTTTCCCCTGATTATTATTCCTTGGTAACCTAAGAATTAGGGAACATCACTAATTTTGAGAATTAGTGCACGCCTAATTCACGCGAATCCTAAAGGTAGCTACCGGGTTTAACACCCCCACCCAGAATGTTCACTAGACGGAAGGGCTAGTGGGCGTGGTGTTTAGTACTTCGAAGTTTATATGATTATTATACAGACGAGATGTTCTGTTTTGGGGATATTATTATGCGCATTATATGTTAAGGTCGGTTACCAAGCCAAGTTATGAAAGCAATGAAAAGTGAATGTTATGTATCGAGAGAATGATTTTATACACAAGTTATGTGTATGTTATTTTTGTGCACGAGATATGTGTACGGTTACTAAGATTTATGAAAAATGGTTTCGTACACGAGAAAGGTGTACTGTATTTAAAAGATATCGTATGTACATTACAGGTGGGTATAAGATTCGGGCCTATTTGTACCATGCAGGATTTAAATCTTGTGGTCTATCAAAATGATGAATTTTATTGTTTTATGATAAACCTATGAACTCACCAACCTTTTGGTTGACACTTTAAAGCATGTTTATTCTCAGGTACGAAAAAAATCTTCCGCTGTGCATTTACTCAATTTAAAGACATTACATGGAGTCGTTCATGGCATATAGAAGTCAGTATCATCGCGATGGTACCAGATGTTATTGTATTCGTTCAGGAAGATTTTGGATGGGGTATGACAATTATTATTATTATTATTATTATTATTATTATTATTATTATTATTATTATTATTATTATTATTATTATTATTATTATTATTATTATTATTATTATCGGTATGTTTATTGATATCATGATTTTTATTATTAATATAGTTTACATTATCATTATTTATATAAGTATTATTAGCAGTATTATTATTAATGTGAGTATTATTTATCATTTATTATTATTATTATGATTATAGTTACAATATTGATTATTTTTATTATTAGTATTTTTATCATTATTATTATTAGTATTAACATTATTATTAATATTTTTATCATTTTTAATATTATTACTATCATTATTATTACTTTCACCATTATTATTACAACTATATTATTATTATCAATATCAATCAATATTACTATAAATATTATTATTCTAAAAGTAGTTATATATAAAATATACTTAACAAAACTATATTTTATAAATTATTTATTTAAAGTATATAAAATAAATATATTTGAGTTAATAATGGAACGCATGAATTACTAAAATAACAGTTATATTAATAATAATACATAAATTTATTCAACTTCAATTATATGTGTTAATATATATAAATGATATAGGTTCGTGAATCCGAGGCTAACCCTGCATTGTTCAGTTCAGTCGTACGAATATTTTCACTACAAAATATCGTATTGTGAGTTCATTTGATTCCCTTTTACTCTTTACATTTTTGGGACTGAGAATACATGCGCCGTTTTTATAACTGTTTTATTAAATGCTTTTGAGATATATTTTTGAACTGAGAATACATGAACTGTTTTTATAAATGATTGACGAAATAGACACAAGTGTTCAAAACTACATTCTATGATAGAATTATTTGGATTCAGAGGTTCGATTTCTATAAAGATTGTATTATCGACCATCGGTGAGATGATTTTGCATTGCATGACGCATTAGCTACCGAAATGGTTCGATTTAGTAGTTAGTAACGGTGAGATGATTTTGCATTGCACGATGCATTAGCTACCGAAATGGTTCGATTTAGTAGTTAGTAACGGTGAGATGATTTTGCATTACACGACGCATTAGCTACCGTTTTAGCTACCCTCGGTGAGAAATTTTTGCATTGCACGATGCATTAGCTACCGTTGTAAAATTATTTACGGTGAGATAATCTTGCATTGCACGACGCATTAGCTACCGTTATTGAAATTATATTGTATTAACTACCACGGTGAGATGATTTTGCATTGCACGACGCATTAGCTACCATTGGTGAGTTGTTTTGAAAGGTTTCGGTGTTCTTCATATGAATGATTTTATAGCAGAAGTAGACATGCACAGATTGTTTTCTAAATATGAGTATTTTGTGGTCTATTATATTATTGGAAATGATTATTTATGATAAACTAATGAACTCACCGACCTTTTGGTTGACACTTGAAAGCATGTTTATTCTCAGGTATGAAAGAAATCTTTCGCTGTGCATTTGCTCATTTTAGAGATATTACTTGGAGTCATTCATGACATATTTTAAAAGATGTTGCATTCGAGTCGTTGAGTTCATCAAGATTATTATTAAGTCAATTATAGTTGGATGTATTATGAAATGGTATGCATGCCGTCAACTTTCGATGTAAAGAAAGTTTGTCTTTTATAAACGAATGCAATGTTTGTAAAATGTATCATTTAGAGGTCAAATACCTCGCAATGAAATCAACTATTGTGAATCGTTTATAATCGGTATGAACGGGTCCTTTCAGTTGGTATCAGATCGGTGGTCTTAGCGAACCAGGTCTTACATTAGTGTGTCTAACTGATAGTTGTTTAGATGCATTAGTGGGTCTGGACTTCGACCGTGTGTGCATGTCAAAAGTTTTGCTTATCATTTCATGTCAAATATTACCTGCTTATCATTCTTAGTCTAGACACATCTTACTGCATTGATCGCATGAATAGTGTATAGACAAAATTCATATCTTAGCGTATCTGCTAATTCATATCTTAGCGTATCTGTTACTGTAAACTTTGCCTAGTATATTCCGTAAATTCCTCCGTAATCTACGAAATCTTTTGTTCTATATATATATATAGATATTCTATATAATTAGAATACCACCCGATAGCCGAAAATCATTTCATATCGAAAATTCTTTATTTAATCGTACGAAATGGAACTCGTCACTAGTTCAAGTTCCTCGGATTCTGATAACTATTCCGATGATTATTCCAACAGTTATTCCGATACGAATATTCACCTGAGCTCCGAAAGCAGTGTAACCGGAATGGATCAATCACTTAGCCATCACCTATTTTGGATAAAATGGGGATGGGTTCGTAGTCGACTAAATCAATGGAGACACGAAGAAGGCGATCCTTTCCACCAACCAAATTGCCCTGTTGGCGAAGAACCTGAAACACTTACCGGCAAACCAGTCCGAAATGCCATATTCACCCTCATTTCAGAGTATCACGCCACGACTGCATCCTATCTTAGATTCTAAACTTTATTCATCCGCTTGTTCAAACTGAAAGGATCCGAAACTAATCATCCGGACGATGTCCATATTGATTACAAACAAATTACAACAGTTGATAACATCGCGAGGTACTTGACCTCTATATGATACATTTTACAAACATTGCATTTATTCTTAAAAGGCAATCTATCTTTACATCAAGATTTGACATATTCGCATAACATTTCATTAAACCCAAATGACCTAATCTGTCATTTACTTATTAATAGTCTCTAATGAACTTCAATAACTTGAATGCATCGTTCTTGAATCATGGCTTAAATGGTCCCAAGTAGTATCCTTAACATGAGCTAATGCACAGCGGAAGACTTAATTCATACCTGAGAATAACATGCTTTAAAATGTCAATATAAAGTTGGTGAGATATATAGGTTTGAAGCTAGCAGCGTTATAACAATCCATGGAACACAAGATTTAAAGTTTATACATAATACACTCATCGTGTATGAAAAGACGTTGAGCACTTGGTAACCATACTTAACTATAAGCCACAGCAGCATACTCTTAAATAAACCCTACACTGTACCAGAGTGTAGTAACAAAACGAAGAACTGTGCAACCGTTAAATGCTGGTCGTCCAGCCCGGTTGGGGATGTCAGCCCGATAGATCTATCAACAGGATTCGCGTTTACGCTCCTCACGTAATTAGCAGTTACCAAGTATAAAGAGATATGCCATGGTACAACTCATCGTAGAATTTAGTTTGATCACTTGTGTCCATAACGTAAATTATTTATAAAAACAGCGCATGTATTCTCAGCTCAAAAATATTTAGAGTTAAAAGGGAACTATATACTCACCTAATGTATTTTGTAGTAAAAATACATATAACACCATTGATAACTTATAAGGTTGGCCTTCGATTCACGAACGTATCAATATTGAGATTCAATATTGCAGGAAAGGTATATAAACACCAAGGTGATAATAAACTCTAGTTTGACTCACGAGCAAAACTCCCGATCATTACCCATAACCTCCATAGCTATAATCCCATAATCTAGCTCAATCTCACTCTCTCATGAACCCATATTTGAAAATATTTGGGCAGAACCTCGTCATAGAATTTTTGCATATTTAGCACTAATGATACTCCTAATCGTAAAATTAATATTATAAATCTTAATCTTAATCTTAATACTAATAATAATAATAATATTAAGTTTTTTAATCATAATAATAATAATAATTATAATATAATCTTATAGTAATAAATAAAATGAATACTACGGAGTATTAGTGTAGTTAGAAAAAAAAATATGTGATATCCTTCAACTGCAAACATCGAGTTTTATAATTTGGTTTTGGGCCCCGCATTTCCATGACTTGTTGTGATGATTCACCTTAGACATCGCAACTTGCGGCTCTCATATTCCTAGCACACCATTTGTCTCTTGTTGCCGACACAAAGTTTTTAATTTAATATAATTATAGATTTAATTTAATTAAATATTATATTATATTTACATCGATGGTAAAATATATTTTTTTACAAAAATTACTTTTACGTTGTCACTCAACTAAAGTCCCGGTTCCAGTTTACCAAAAAAAATTTCGTACGCGAAGAAAACTAGCCCTTTAACTTTAGTGACTCGTACCTTTATTAAAAATTAGCCTTAAATTTATGAAAAACTAACTCACTCAAAATGTAACTTAACCTTTTGAGTGTTGTGGTCAAAGTCTCATAAATTTTCAAAGTGTATTTAAATCCAAAACGTTTTATATTTAGTAAAATATTATATTTAAAATCAAAAGTATATATTTTATGAACACGTTTTATTTAAATATTTGTTTTTATTAAAATCACGGACCGTTAATGTTTACGTTTTGTCAAAAGGCTTCTAGAAAAAATCCAACTTTTAAGATATCGTTAAAATCTTTATTCTTATCAAAACGACACGTTAACATTTTGACAAAAACATTTTCAGATATTCTTAAAATTTTATTATCTTTTACACTTGCCGATAAATATAATATTCTTATATCAAAACCTAATATTACATATCTAATACTTTGTTATCGTTAATTAATAAACATATAACGTATATACACATAAATGTTCGTGAATCGCCAGGCATGGTCAAAAGGGTATCTAATCATCCAAATATAGAGTTCAAACTTTCTAGACTCAATATTAGGGTTTTTGCTTATCGTGTCGGAATCATATAGAGATTAGAGTTTAAATTTGATCGGAAATTTCCGGGTCGTTACAGTACCCACCCGTTAAAAAAAATTTCGTCCTCGAAATTTGGTAGATGTTGTCATGGATAACAATAGGAATGTTTTCATGACGGTTATGAGGTGATAATGGAGTTTTATTAACATTGAGTGATGTAGATAAGACGACTCGATCATGTGAAGCGCACGAGTGAAGTTATCACAAAAGAGTGATATGAGTAAATATGGAACTGTTTTAACCGATGACGTGTTTAGGATTAATTTCCGGATTTTAAGGGATTCAGAGAAAATCTTACATAATAAGATTTGGTTCTTCAGCGATCAGAATCTTCTTTGATTTATTATGGCAATCTGTTTTGGTTTCTCTGTCGGATATTTCTCTATAAATCCACCCTTCATTTTCCTTATTTTTCGCAACTCACATCTTTTACTTTTTCTCCTTAATTTATACCTTAAAGTATTCCTTAAAATGCTCCATCCCGTTCTAATTCTTGTTATACTTCTAATTTTCACATCTGTCATTCTCCTTTTTCATCTACCCCCAGAAGAATCTATTTACTTCTACTATACTCTTGTGTTTATAGTGTTTCTAGTTCTCACGTGTCTCTATATTGCTATCTGCATCGATATACACGGTTTGTAGATCCTGGGTGGTTGTTGAGTTTTATATTTTCCCTTATTTTTCGGAGCCTCATGCTTTTGTTTTCTCTTCCCGACTTCGAGTCAAGCGAGTAATGGTCCGGAATTTGTAGGTATGAAATTCGGAATGAATATAGCTAATGTTCTTAGAAAGAAATAGTAATGGCACGAATTTGATTTGTCAAATTACCAGAATGTCCAGGAAGATAGAACTATCAAGATGATATGTTCCTAATACATTTCGGAATTGGATAGAATGTAAGAGCCGTGTAACATGGCACATGATGACGGTACTGTGAATCATCACATTCCATTAGAAACTTAACATGACTTACTGTAATATAATGAAGTTGATCAAGTTTCATTATATTATACTAATTCATGCATTGGTTCCCAACACTGCTTCAGAACATTCCTATTTTAAACTCGAAGGTTTTAGAACTTAGAAACTAACACAGTTTCCTTGGTATTGTAACGCAGAAGTTACGGAAGGATAAATGATCTTAGATAGGAATAGTTGTGAAAATATCTCCAGAAATATTGAGGATATTTATAATGATAGATATGATAATATCTTGGAATTTCTAATGTCGAAGGATGATGATAAAGATTGACCCGTAAGGGTTTAGATTCAGAAACAAGGTGTTTGCTACAGAATTGTCGTGATTCTTTATGTACAAGTTTAGTCCTTGTAATTTTTTTAGAGTCTCCTTCACGGTTTGCTCAATCCGGTTTTTAGTACTAAATTTTCTATCGAGCGTTTCTAACACTTCCTTCATTTATTATCAACTTTCGGTCATTAAAACCATCTACGACATGCTGCTTCTTCAGCATTTTCAAAGTTATCGGATCTGGGTCATCGGTTATCAAACCAAGATGGTTTCAGAAGAATTGTATTTTTAGATGATTAAACACTGATGGTAATATGATGGGATATAAAAGGTTCTCCAGTAACAACGGTGAAAGGATACGTATATATTGAGATTATAATAAAAGTAATCTTACTGGGAAGCCGAAGTGGAGCTGTGACAAAATCTGCTTCTTGAAAAAGAATTGTAAGGTTGTTTTTGCTAATAAATGATAAGGAATTCGACGCGGATACGGTTTAACTATAACTTTGGTTTCGAGAATTTTTCAGGTGCATAACTGTATACATAAATCTTTCTTCCGTAGACGAGGTGCGGCTGGTCCAACTTCTCGATCGAGGTGTTTTCAAGAATCGTGAAAAGTTGTGAATGCGAATTGTAATCACCAAGACCCGAATGAGGTTTAAGATAGAATCAAGTGGCAAACTTGAAGAATTGTTTAGTTTCATATGTTATAATCAGCAGTTTATTTCATTTTGATTGTCCAAAGTTAGCAGTCCAATAGTCCGAATGTCCAATGGTCCAATAGATTCATATATAAAATATATATATAATATTCGAATTATTTAATACGTATCGTGACCCGTGTACCGGTCTCAGTGTCAATCACAACTCAAAGTATATATATATTTTAGAATCAACTCCGACCCTGT
This sequence comes from Rutidosis leptorrhynchoides, assembly GCF_046630445.1. Classification (NCBI taxonomy): domain Eukaryota; kingdom Viridiplantae; phylum Streptophyta; class Magnoliopsida; order Asterales; family Asteraceae; genus Rutidosis; species Rutidosis leptorrhynchoides. Next base: position 43,286,299 of record NC_092340.1, read on the forward strand.
ATAGCCAACTCCCACCTTCACATATAGAGTGTCCACGGTTGTTCCGAAATATATATATAGATGGGTCAATATGATAAGTCGTATATCATGACCCATTATACAACGTGTTGTCTCAGAATTAATCTGACGTATTGTTGTACATGTGTCCCGACAGTAGTACAGTGCAGAAATTAAAATTGCGAGAATGTAAATTGCGATAAATTAAATGTTAATCAGTTAGCTGGGAACAGTTATCCGGAATAGTTAGCGTGGAATCCTTAACAGATTTTCAATTAGTTAATTCGTGTGTTTCTATCAATTTTTAATTTGTCCAATGTTTTCTTCTTTATGCCACTTGTTGGATTCTGATAAGTCAAAATCCGAATATGAAATTTGAATAAAAATGGTTATTCTGGGGTGAGCGGATACAAATATCGGTGGTTTTAAGTAGGATAATAGATGACCGTTGAATCAGATTCGAAGAATGTACAGTGTAACTTATTAATGTGAATTCTAAATATTCCTCGGGTACTACCCACCCGTTAAAATATTTTTATCATTAACAGTTTGTACGAAAGAATTTTTAATTACAATCTTTATGAAAATATACTTGCATATATATTTTCTTCGGATGTAATCATAGATCTAATGAGTCAATAAGTTATTAAACTCATTTGATTTATTGTTAACGCTAGATTGTATAATCTCTAAAACATTAGAGATCACATAATCGTCGTGTCGAATGAGGATAATTAAGATAGAGCGATATGTAAAGCGAAAATAATTGATGTAGAACGAAGTTCATACTTGAAGTACAGATATTGAGGCGTGTGATGTTGATATCCGAGATACAGGTGGTGATGTTGAGAGTTACGGCGCGGTTATGAGGTGGGGGTGATAAGAGTACTGCAGGCGTTGATGATGGTGGTATAGATTATGCTGCTGGTGCTGCTGCTGGTGTTTGTAACCTTCGCACCATATTTTCCAAAGCCGTCACACGAGCGCGTAGTTCGTTAACCTCTTCTATTATGCCGGGATGGTTGGCGGTTGGGACGAGCGAATGAACAAGATTCGAAATATGGGATAGTATGTAATCATGACGAGATACTCTAGAAATGAGCAAGAAAATGGTGTTTCGAATAGGTTCGCCGGTAAGTGCTTCAGGTTCATCGTTAAGAGGACAATTTGGTGGATGGAATGGATCACCTTCTTCTTGCCTCCAGAAATTTAGTATATTACGAACCCATCCCCAATTCATCCAGAATAGATGATGGGAAATTGGTTGATCCATTCCGGTGATGCTGTTCTCGGAGCTTGAATGGAAATCCATATCGGCGTAGCTATCGAAGTCGGAGGAGTTCGAACTGGATGAAGAATCCATCTTGTATAGTCGGGGAAATGAATTTTTGGTTTGGAATAGATTATAGGAGTTGAGTTTGGTATTCTTCAATACATAAGTTACATATGTATTTATAATACTCAAAATCCCGTGAATTGCGGAGAATCTTTGAAATTCGTCAGGCAATGTCTATAGTAACAGATACGCTAGGATACAAATTTTGTCTATACACTATCGATGCACTAAATGCAGTAAGACGTGTCTAGACTTAAGAATGATAAGCAGGTAATTCCCTAAGGATGATAAGTAGATGATTTCTGACTAGAAATGATAAGCAAAACTTTTGACATGCAGACACGGTCAAAGTCCAGACTCACTAATGTATCCTAACAACTTACTAGTTAGACACACTAATGCAGACCTGGTTCGCTAAGACCAACACTCTGATACCAACTGAAAGGATCCGAAACTAATCATCCGGACGATGTCCATATTGATTACAAACGAATTACAACAGTTGATAACATCGCGAGGTACTTGACCTCTATATGATACATAGTACAAACATTGCATTTATTCTTAAAAGGCAATCTATCTTTACATCAAGATTTGACATATTCGCCTAACATTTCATTAAACCCAAATGACCTAATCTGTCATTTACTTATTAATAGTCTCTAATGAACTTCAATAACTTGAATGCAACGTTCTTGAATCATGACTTAAATGGTCCCAAGTAGTATCCTTAACATGAGCTAATGCACAGCGGAAGACTTAATTCATACCTGAGAATAACATGCTTTAAAATGTCAACATAAAGTTGGTGAGATATATAGGTTTGAAGCTAGCAGCGTTATAACAATCCATGGAACACAAGATTTAAAGTTTATACATAATACACTCCTCGTGTATGAAAATACGTTGAGCACTTGGTAACCATACTTAACTATAAGCCACAGCAGCATACTCTTAAATAAACCCTACACTGTACCAGAGTGTAGTAACGAAACGAAGTACTGTGCAACCGTTAAATGCTGGTCGTCCAGCCCGGTTGGGGATGTCAGCCCGATAGATCTATCAACAGGATTTGCGTTTACGCTCCTCACGTAATTAGCAGTTACCAAGTATAAAGAGATATGCCATGGTACAACTCATCGTATAATTTAGTTTGATCACTTGTGTCCATAACGTAAATTATTTATAAAAACAGCGCATGTATTCTCAGCTCAAAAATATTTAGAGTTAAAAGGGAACTATATACTCACCTAATGTATTTTGTAGTAAAAATACATATAACACCATTGATAACTTATAAGGTTGGCCTTCGATTCACGAACGTATCAATATTGAGATTCAATATTGCAGGAAAGGTATATAAACACCAAGGTGATAATAAACTCTAGTTTGACTCACGAGCAAAACTCCAGATCATTACCCATAACCTCCATAGCTATAATCTCATAATCTAGCTCAATCTCACTCTCTCATGAACCCATATTTGAAAATATTTGGGCAGAACCTCGTCATAGAATTTTTGCATATTTAGCACTAATGATACTCCTAATCGTAAAATTAATATTATAAATCTTAATCTTAATCTTAATACTAATATTAATAATAATATTAAGTTTTTTAATCATAATAATAATAAAAATTATAATATAATCTTATAGTAATAAATAAAATGAATACTACGGAGTATTAGTGTAGTTAGAAAAAAAATATGTGATATCCTTCAACTGCAAACATCGAGTTTTATAATTTGGTTTTGGGCCCCGCATTTCCATGACTTGTTGTGATGATTCACCTTAGACATCGCAACTTGCGGCTCTCATATTCCTAGCACACCATTTGTCTCTTGTTGCCGACACAAAGTTTTTAATTTAATATAATTATAGATTTAATTTAATTAAATATTATATTATATTTACATCGATGGTAAAAATATATTTTTTTACAAAAATTACTTTTACGTTGTCACTCAACTAAAGTCCCGGTTCCAGTTTACCAAAAAAAATTTCGTACGCGAAGAAAACTAGCCCTTTAACTTTAGTGACTCGTACCTTTATTAAAAATTAGCCTTAAATTTATGAAAAACTAACTCACTCAAAATGTAACTTAACCTTTTGAGTGTTGTGGTCAAAGTCTCATAAATTTTCAAAGTGTATTTAAATCCAAAACGTTTTATATTTAGTAAAATATTATATTTAAAATCAAAAGTGTATATTTTATGAACACGTTTTATTTAAATATTTGTTTTTATTAAAATCACGGACCGTTAATGTTTACGTTTTGTCAAAAGGCTTCTAGAAAAATCCCAACTTTTAAGATATCGTTAAAATCTTTATTCTTATCAAAACGACACGTTAACATTTTGACAAAAACATTTTCAGATATTCTTAAAATTTTATTATCTTTTACACTTGCCGATAAATATAATATTCTTATATCAAAACCTAATATTACATATCTAATACTTTGTTATCGTTAATTAATAAACATATAACGTATATACACATAAATGTTCGTGAATCGCCAGGCATGGTCAAAAGGGTATCTAATCATCCAAATATAGAGTTCAAACTTTCTAGACTCAATATTAGGGTTTTTGCTTATCGTGTCGGAATCATATAGAGATTAGAGTTTAAATTTGATCGGAAATTTCCGGGTCGTTACACAAACCGTCAATCATCCCGGAGTAATCGAAGAAGTCAACTAACTTCGCGTCCGAGTAATGATTTTGGAGAATATGGTGCAAAACTTACCAGCTTCATCAACATCACCGACATCAACAGTTCTACCAACAACACCCGCATTCTAAGTCTCAACATCACACGCCTCAACCTCTCAATCGGTACCTCGATCATAATCCTCGTTTGGCATGGCGACTATGTAATTTCTAAACTTTTAGAGATTATTCATTCTAGTTCCAACCGAAAACCAAATGAGTTTAATATCATATTAACTCATTAAATCCATGATTACATCTGAAGAAAATATATATGTATATATGTTTTCATAAAGATTGTAATTAAAAATTCTTTTGTACAAACTGTTAATGGTGAAAATATTTTAACGGGTAGGTAATACCCGAAGAATATTTAGATTTCACATTAATAAGTTACACTGTACATTCTTCCAATTTGATTCAACAGTCATTTACTATCCTACTTACATCTACAGATATACGTATCCGTTCACCACAGAATAATCATTTTCATTCAATTTCATATTTGAATTTTGACCTATCAAAATCCAACAAGTGGCATAATGAAGAAAACATTGGACAAAAATAAAATTTGTTAGAAACAAACAAATTAACTATGAGAAATTTTGTTAAGAATCCACGCTAACAAAATCCTAGCTAACTGTTCCTAGCTAACTGCTAATTCCTTATTACATTTTATTTATCGCAATTTATTTACCGCAATTTATTTATCGCAATTTATTTATCACAATTTTAATTCTCGTAAATTTATTTATCGTCATTTAATTTCTGTTATTTATTTTACGCACTTTAAATATCGTCGAGACACATATACAATGTTTTGACATATCATATCGACGTATCTATATATATTATTTGGAATAACCATATACACTCTATATGCAGTAATGCTCGAGTTAGCTATACAAGGTTGAGGTTGATTTTCAAATAATATATATACTTTGAGTTGTGATCGAGTCTGAGACTTGTATACAATGGGTCACGACACGTATTAATTAATTCAAATATTATATAATAAACTATATATGAATTATTGAACTACTAACTGTGGACTACTAACATTGAATAATTAAAATGAATTAAAATATTGATTATAACATATGAAACTAAGCATTTCTTCAAGTTTGCCACTTGATTTCATCTTAAACCTCATTTGTATCTTGAAGATTACAATCTGCGTTCAAACCTTTCATGATTCTTGAAAACACCTCAATCGAGAGGATGAACCAACTGCACTTCATCTACGGAAGAAAAGATTGATGCATGCACCTGAAAACACTCGGAACTTGAGTAAACGTTTAACACGTATCTGTGCTAGCTCCCTTGGCATTGTTATTACCGAAAATAACATTGCATTTCTTTTCCAAATTAGCCCATTTTGTCACAGCTCCATCAAATCAACTTCGACTTTTCGTTCGAATCAACCTTATTATAACTTTGATATATACGTTGCCATTGTTATTGTTACCGGGAAACCTTTTATATTCTGCAATATTACCAACAGATGTACCAGCAACCTCGTTGCTCTTTGGCTTAAATCTCTCCGAAAAATTGCTATACTTATTTATTGAAACCCTATCATGTAATCATCGACATCTTGTAACGATAGTTGCCATACCAAATACCGAGAAGCATTATTCATTAATTCTCGAATTTCTCAGCGTTCCTACGTCAACAGTTATATATCTATATATAACGTATATCTTCTGGACTGATGAATTTCAATTCGGAATCTCTGAATTCCTGAAAAGCACTCTAGCTTACAAATTAGATCTCTGAGTTCTGAAAAATTTGATGAAGCAGCGAAAACAGAAGACTGTTTAAACAGTCAAAAGTTTGATAATAAAGAGCGATATACTGAAAAAGCTCAAAAGTTTTGATACTGAAAAATGAATTGAGCAAACCATGAAGGAGGCTATGGACAAATCACAAGGACTAAACCTACCTTTAAAGAATCAAAATGATTCAGTATCTGCTGAAGTCATTAACGAATACCTTGCTTCTGACTCTTAACCTTTACGGACAAATCTTCTTCATCATCCTTCGATATTAGAAATTCTAAGATATCATCGTATCGTTCATTATAAATATCCTCGATATTTCTGAAGATATTTTCATAACTATTCTTATCTGAAATCATTTATCCCTTCGCGATATCAGTGTTACATCGAAAAAGAAACTGTTTTTAGTTTCTAAATTCTGAAAAATTTGAATTTAAAATATGTATGTTTTTGAAGAAGTGTTGGGAACTGAAGCATGGGTTAGTATAATATAATGACACTTGATCAACGTGATTATATTACAGTAAGTCATGCTGAGTTTCTAATGGAACGTGATGAATCATAGATCATAACGTCATCATGTGCCATGTTACACGACTCTTTCATTCTACTTAATCTCTAAGCATATCACGGATATATTTCCTTGTTTTTCTATTCTTCCGTAATTCCAACAGTTTACTAATAAATTGTGCGATTACATTTTCTTTCTGATTAGAAGATTTCTTTAAATTCCCTGAAATCCGGAAATCAACCGTGACTACATCACCGGTTAAGACGAACCTGCATTTACTCATTTCATTCTTTTGTGATAGCTTCACTCGTACTCTTCACAAAAATCAAATTGTTTTATCTATATTATTCAATAATGATAAAACTTTAATTTCCAACTCATATGAGCCATGAAAACATATTTATTGTCAACCATGATGATTCCAATCAAACTTCGAGAAGAAATTTCTTTAACGGGTAGGTACTGTGACGACCCGGAAATTTTCGACCAAATTTAAACTTAATCTTTATATGATTTCGACACGATAAGCAAAGTCTGTAATGTTAAGTCTAAAAATTTTTGAACTGTTTCATGAATTCATTTGTCCTTTAACAATTTTCGATGATTCACGAACAATTGTGTGTGTGTATGTATATATATATATATATATATATATATATATATATATATATATATATATATATATATATATATATAAGTATATGTAATACTTTTGAATAAATAAAATATACCTTAACTAATTGGAATTAATAATGTAAAATAATTTGAAATATTATTTAAAATAATATATGATTTAATTTTTGGAAATAAATATGTAAAATAATATGCGTTGAAATGAAAACTGTTATTATAAAAAAATTGATATATAAATAGGTATATAAATACTACTTATAAAATTATATTAAATCTATTTGTTTAAAAATATATGATATATTTATTTTAGTAGTTGAACTTGTTATTGAAAGCTGTTTATATATAGAAAGAGAATATATTAAAAATAAATGATTTCGAGCTTAAATAATAAACAGTTGAAATACTCGGTTGGCATTTCGTTAGTGTTCATATAGATCTAATACAAGTTAATGAAGATTTAAAATGAAAGTTGAACTGTAAATCGATTACTAAGATTTTAGGTTTGACAGAAATATTTTTATTTTTTTAGTTTAAATTTTAATACTCTGTACATATTACTTGAAACTACAAATAAATATTAGACGAACCTTTTTGATCAAGTTTCAAACATTTAATGACCAAAATAAATAAATGAACTTAATTTAAAAATTTAGGATTTTTAAGAACACTTTTATATGTTAACTGTTTAGCAATGGACACGATATATCACTCCGCGAATTGAAAATATCTAAGTGTCGGCATAATTTGACAAAAGGGAGGCTGCTTAGTGCTCACTTCGTGTTTCCTTTTAACTCATTGAATTACAAAATTATTATTATATTCTTATTATTAATTTTTATTAATATTATAATTATAAATTATATAAATCATATATCTATATATGTGTGTGTAGCAGAGAGATCGATAGAAAAATATGCACCATCACCGGTCATCATCCCCATCCTCAAACACCTTCGCCACCATCTATAATCACCGCCATCACCACCATGAATCACCCTACAAACCGTCACCCACATCACCACCTTGTCTCTCTTTAACCACCTCTCTCTCTCCCTCACCATCTTAATTCCTTGTGAACTTAAAACCACCACAACCATTAACCCGGCTGTTGAGAGTCTAAAACCCAATAAATACCGCCACCATATAGTCCCTGTTACAGCTGCTATGATGGTCACCTTTCCTCTAATGTTGTCGCTATAAAACATCAACGAACCGCCATGATCAACCTGCTGCTGTTCGCTACTATATTAATTACTTCTGTTGCTGCTATAACGTTGCTACTGCTGTAGCTGAAAAACGATTATGATGATATGCAATATTAAATGGCATGGAAAGATGAGGGTGAGCCAGTAATGTATGATGACAATCGAACACAGTTAATACTTTGGAAATTTAAATAGATTGAAGATACTATATGGCGCATTATGAAAGTTTAAGCAAGTGGATTGAGATAGAGGTTATAGCCGACAATAATGGGTACAGCTAATGTTCTAATTATTTAAACAGACTTTTCTTTTCTGGCCAAATTAATTGTTAATGATTTTAGGAAGGATCCGTTTTTAGTGTTAGGCCATGAACCGAGTTTTGTATTGATGAGTGGGCTTTAAAAATAATTTCAACCGGGAATCAATTGATACATGGGCTCCTACTATAACTGCAGCCTGTATGCTATTTTTTTCTGATTCTAGTCCGACAAATAACAGGCCAAAAATCTGAAGTTGGTCTGATATTGTTATCTATTTTCGTGACCAAAAAATATCCTTGCTTGTCGTGTTTTTACTGCTACACTACTACTTGTCATACTCGTTCCTGCAACCAGCTTTTCATTCGACAAACACACCATCAAAACCATTATTTTTCTTCTGTTGCTGCTACTGTTGGTTGTTGCTAACCGCAAACCACATAACATTTATGATACGCGAGTGATGATCATGATAATCATAATGATTAAGTTGTGATGATGATATAGTTAATGATGGCGTGATATATATAAGACAGTAGATGATGATTAAGGTTTAATGAATGAGATCAATGATGATACAAGATGGCAATGATGGATATTAGATTAAGATGATGATTTATGATAATCACGATACACGTGAGATGATTGTGAATTGATATTGATATTGATAGAGATGATTAAATGATGATGTATGGTCTAGATGATGATATATATATATATATATATATATATATATATATATATATATATATATATATATATATATATATATATATATATATTATGGATGTTGATTTGGTCTGTGAGAATAAAGAAGATGAAACAGACATATAACGAGTTAAAAGAATTTATGGGTTAAGTAAATCAGAAATGTAAGCAACAGAGCAATGGTTCAGGGTGTTGGGTTTAAGCGAGAGGTCACGAGTTCGAGCCCGGCCATAGGCCTTTATTTTGAAACTTTTACTTCTTGAGAGGTAGTTATTATTATTATTATTATTATTATTATTATTATTATTATTATTATTATTATTATTATTATTATTATTATTATTATTATTATTATTATCGGTATGTTTATTGATATCATGATTTTTATTATTAATATAGTTTACATTATCATTATTTATATAAGTATTATTAGCAGTATTATTATTAATGTGAGTATTATTTATCATTTATTATTATTATTATTATTATTATTATTATTATTATTATTATTATTATTATTATTATTATTATTATTATTATGATTATGATTATGATTATAGTTACAATATTGATTATTTTTATTATTAGTATTTTTATCATTATTATTATTAGTATTAACATTATTATTAATATTTTTATCATTTTTAATATTATTACTATCATTATTATTACTTTCACCATTATTATTACAACTATATTATTATTATTATCAATATCAATCAATATTACTATAAATATTATTATTCTAAAAGTAGTTATATATAAAATATACTTAACAAAACTATATTTTATAAATTATTTATTTAAAGTATATAAAATAAATATATTTGAGTTAATAATGGAACATATGAATTACTAAAATAACAATTATATTATTAATAATACATAAATTTATTCGACTTCAATTATATGTGTTAATATATATAAATGATATAGGTTCGTGAATCCGAGGCTAACCTTGCATTGTTCAGTTCAGTCGTACGAATATTTTCACTACAAAATATCGTATTGTGAGTTCATTTGATTCCCTTTTACTCTTTACATTTTTGGGACTGAGAATACATGCGCCGTTTTTATAACTGTTTTATTAAATGCTTTTGAGATATATTTTTGAACTGAGAATACATGAACTGTTTTTATAAATGATTGACGAAATAGACACAAGTATTCAAAACTACATTCTATGATAGAATTATTTGGATTCAGAGGTTCGATTTCTATAAAGATTGTATTATCGACCATCGGTGAGATGATTTTATATTGCACGACGCATTAGCTACCGAAATGGTTCGATTTAGTAGTAAGTAACGGTGAGATAATTTTGCATTGCACGACGCATTAGCTACCGTTTTAGCTACCATCGGTGAGATGATTTTGCATTGCACGACGCATTAGCTACCGAAATGGTTCGATTTAGTAGTTAGTAACGGTGAGATGATTTTGCATTACACGACGCATTAGCTACCCTCGGTGAGAAATTTTTGCATTGCGCGATGCATTAGCTACCGTTGTAAAATTATTTACGGTGAGATGATTTTGCATTGCACGATGCATTAGCTACCGTTATTGAAATTATATTGTATTAACAACCACGGTGAGATGATTTTGCATTGCACGACGCATTAGCTAACATTGGTGAGTTGTTTTGAAAGGTTCCGGTGTTCTTCATATGAATGATTTTATAGCAGGAGTATACCTGCACAGATTGTTTTATAAATATGAGTATCTTGTGGTCTATTATATTATTGAAAATGATTATTTATGATAAACTAATGAACTCACCAACCTTTTGGTTGACACTTGAAAGCATGTTTATTTTCAGGTATGAAAGAAATCTTCCGCTGTGCATTTGTTCATTTTAGAGATATTACTTGGAGTCATTCATGACATATTTCAAAAGACGTTGCATTCGAGTCGTTGAGTTCATCAAGATTATTATTAAGTCAATTATAGTTGGATGTATTATGAAATGGTATGCATGCCCTCAACTTTCGATGTAAAGAAAGTTTGTTTTTTAAAAACAAATGCAATGTTTGTAAAATGTATCATTTAGAGGTCAAATACCTCGCAATGAAATCAACTATTGTGAATCGTTTATAAATCGGTATGAACGGGTCCTTTCACCCAGGTGGGCGCTGATGGCAGTGACCCTCTCAGGCTCTGGCTCCGGCCAAGCGTTCCGCCCTTTTCTTATTTTATTTTATTTTTTTTCAATCAGATTGCTGGACGGATGATATGGGGAAGAAAATGGTTTCTTGACTTGTACACGATGTTCCAAAATTTGTACACACAATAATAAATTAATATAGCGGGTCTCAATTTATTTGAGAAAGTATGTCACTGTTGAAAATGTTTAACCCTGATTTTAATCCCGGATGAAAGTGTTGATATGACACTGGTGTACCACTTGGTCCGGGAGAATATGTGTCACTCTATCCATGGCTTTACTAACTGACTACAGTACCGAATTGTATGGGGACCAGTTGATGTAATCTTTCAATCAAAGGCATTTTGCGCATGTGCACTCCCCAAATTATATACCTTTACTTTGTTGTATTGATTTGCAGTCCACATATATATACTTACCTTTCTTTTTGTTCATGGTCTATAACCTTCTAAAAAATGAACTGATTTTTTTTAATGGTGCTTATGAGTCAGTAACGGGTAACGGATCCAAATGCGATGTCGGAACCGATCATTCCGATCATTTCTTGTGATGAACCATTTACATTTTTACCGCTATTTAGGAGGAAACCCCACGTCGAATTCATATGGCAACGTATGTGGTAAAACCCCTCCGGTGATGCTCGAACGCAAGATGTCCGAGACCTCCGAGGCCATGAAATGGGCAGGTAACCTCAATGAATATATGTTTATAGCTCATGGGGGGTTGAACACCTCGATTATGAAAAGTCAGGCCAGCACCAATATACATCATCCTAAACCATAATTCACAGGCTACTTCGAAGGAATTGTTGTCTAGTTTATTAATGGTGGATGTTGATTCGTGTGCTTTGCTTCTGCGAAATTGTTGTCTAGTTTGTATAATAACACTGACAACCCTTATTTATGTGAGAGATGGTGAAATATATCTAATACCATAAAACCCCGGGATCATTTGTTTTTAAGATGTACTTTGGCTCTAGATGTTTCCCGGCACATTCGGATTTGGGTTAATTGCAACATGCCAAATTTTAATGCTTGGGAAGAAGTTGTTGGTTAGATCGAGGATTCTACTCTCACGATTAGTTCAAAAGATCGGATCGTTGTCATCGTGGTTACTCTCATTTGGACTCTTTGGAAATTCCAGAATGACATTGTTTTTAATAATCATTTTTTTAGTAGAGTAAACTTAGTCGATGCAATTAGAAATTTTTCGTTTAGATGACTTAAATATAGAAGTCATGTAGTCTCCAACTGGAGCGTGTCTTTTATATAATTATTTTTTGGCCGTTAAAAAAAAACGATAATTTCCTTGTCTTTTTTATTTGTGTATCATCACTTAAGGGGTATAATTGTCCTTTTTCTTGATGTCACGACACGAGTACTATGAAAGAGTAATTTGTGGCTCACATCAAATGTAGAACCATTTTTGTTAGTGATGGATGGAAAATTTGTCTAGTCTAGAAAATAAGTGTAATTGTACCGAGTTGATGTTTTTGGGAATATATAACACATAGGGTGGAAAACTTTTTTCTTTATTTTGAAAGGCAAACCACACACTTTACACGAATATTTACAATAATCCACGAAATATGTCCACAACGAGACTTGAACCCTCAACCTCGTAGTTAAGAGGGCCACCACGATACCGCCAGGCCAATTGCCCTTTGGTCATAGGGTGGAAAACTAATTCATCCTTAAGGGGTTTTATTTCACACATTTAGGTATTCAGAAGATATACAGTATGTATAAAATTATAAATATATAATTATACAATTTACTTTTAAAGCAATGCTTATTATCCCTTATAACAATAACAAATTTACCAATAGAATTGATTGGTTACGCCGGGGACGATGACGGCACCAGTGATGGTAATGCTGAGATGGTCTGGTTGTGTGAGAGATGGTCTGGTTGTGTGAGAGATGTGAGAGAGCTGCAGATAGATGAGAATGGCGCTGGAGAGTCAGAAGCATTATAGAAGGTACCAAGTAAAATTACCATTATGCCTCTGGGAATAAAAAAAATAGGGCGAACAGTAAAACCCCATGTTCTATTGATACAAGGTATAATGTACGTAGTATAATTTATGCTGGTACTTTTATGTGCAAGTTGTCGACATGAATACTTACGTGGCAATGGGTACTTTTTAGCAGATTACTCTATTAGTCTGTATATTTACATTCATATTTGTGGGCTAGCCCATTTTGTAATATATTATTGTTTTAACCCTAGCCCATGTAGCTCCTATATATGTACATGTTACGTGTTGTAATAAGCATTGAACATTATTCAATCGTAATATACTCTTCAAAAACTCCTACGATGAAAGTTCTCAAGCGTTTCTGGGATGTGATACAGTCGGATATTACACCGGTAGTCTATGAATTCGCTGAGTCCGGTGCATTCTCCTGAGTCCGGTGCATTCTCTAGGGACTAGGGACTATAACACCTCCATTTCTTTGGTCCCTAAATTATCTAACCCATACACTAACCTGAGTAGGACTCTTGTCAAGATGATCTTAATGAGGTGTGGTGCTTTGCATTCGACATTCGTTGGGCTTCCCTCTTTGAAAGCCTGCGTCCCGGCGTTTTTGTGAGAAGGTGTAGGGAAACTAGTCAAATATATCCGTTATTTTTCATATTTTTTAGTATTTCCGGATCATGATCCTTGTTGGTGGCTAGGTTTGAATTACTTAGTTTATTGCATTAGTGGGTAGTGATTAGTTGATTAGTTTTATTTGGCCCAAAAACATAGTAAATTATATTATAAAAGATGGTATCTTATTAGGATATAAATATATATATACTCCGTACAAACTCCAACAGTCTCTTTGACAAGATCCGTCGGTATATATGAAACTAACAATTGAGCAAGACCCTAACCTACGTTACACTAATGCAAGAACATACACCCATACTAGAATAGTTGACATTGACACAAACAATCAAACTCACGTTTACATACGAACATTGAACATAGAACTGAATCAAAAAGTAGTGGATTACTTGTTAGGTTTATTTTGTTAGTATTTAAAGAGTCTTTTGTATCATTTAAGGTCTAGAGTTTATGTTTTAAGGTTTTAAAGTGTAGTACATATAGTTTCTATTAAAATCCTATAATGTTAATGTGATTATTAAGCTAATTATTTTGTTAAAAAAATTTAAAAACAAAAGAAAAAAATCTAAACATGGTGGGTGATATCATTAATATAAATAATTTTAAATTAAAATTAAATCTTATTAATTAATTATTATTGGGACGGGTCATTAAACTAAATAACTTTAGCATTTACGTTCACTTAATACCTAAAACATATTATTAAAATGTTTTGTTTAAACAAACTCGTGGTTCCACGGATCATTTCACTAGTTTATCATTTAAATTAAAAAAAAGTACTTGTAGTTTATTGAAAGAAAAATAGACAAAAATTTTCAACTTTCCTTTTTTACACGGCAGGTTATTATGCATTTAAGGTCGGATAAGGAAATATAATGTTTCTTCTAAATTTAGCCCAAATTAGAGTTTAGGGATTAAGGTTTAAGATTTAGATTTTAGGGTTTAAATCCCTAAACTCTAAACCGTTCGTGTTAAACGCTAAATTTAAGGCCTAAATCTAAACCCTAAAATCTAAACCCTAAGCCCTAAATCTACCCTAAACCCTAATTGCTAAACCTTAAAGATTGTTGTTAGTCCTTTTCCATTAGTCATTAGTCCTTTTTCATTAGTTTTGAGTTACTTTATCTTATCATATATCAAATGTATGATAACCTACCTGCTCTGTAAAAAAATAAATTTGAAAAAAATGAAAAAATAAATTTTTTCCAAAAAAAAATATTTTTTTAATCTAAACAATAAATTCTAACCCCTAAAATTTTAAAACCCAAACCCTAAACCTTAGTATTGTTTAATTTAGAAATACATATTTGCAATAGTAAGGAGGGAAGAAATAGACCATGTCCATGATGTAGTGAAAGTCCTTACTTTTGTGGCACGCCTAAAAACTGGACCATTTGAGATTACGGTAATGCAAGTTAGATAACATATATGGAAATGCTTGATGATCTAATGTTTGAGTTTTCTACCAGACGCTATGACAGATGTAGTATTCTAATACTTCTAATGGCACTTAAGTTGCAACGACAAATGAGATTATACATGATAATCAAACTTAAAAGAAATGGTGATTACTCTATATGATGTCGACGTTATTAACTATTAATGTAACATTCACACTACAAGAAGTGACGTCTACAAATGCCGACAAGGTGATGAGTATCAAACATTAGTATTGGTTGGGTCAGTTCTCAATCATTTAAGCTCTATAGATGGGAGATGATATATTGATTAATTCATACAACAGAATGTATGTACCGTAGTTGCAACGTTTGTACAAAATAACATAAGTTACCAAAGGGTTTATAACCTATTGGTATTCAAGGAGCCTTTTAACCAGATAGGTTGGGGGTTCAAGCCCCGTTGTGGGCGCATTGGTGATTTAATAGGTGTTGCGTGTGTGAGTTGCCGTTCTATAAAAAAAACATAACAACGTAAGTTTAGTTTGGTGTGCGAATCGGGTATTCAGTTTACATATTATACATGATCACTTATAATGGTCAAATAGTTGAAATGGTCCAAGTCTCTGGGGCTTGTGGGTCCCACATACGGTTAAATGAACCAACATGGCAACCAGGATCGAGAGCTCGAGTCCCACAAGTGACGTACCATGAAATGTTAATTCGGCAGGACCATTTGAAAAACTTTGAGCAAGAATGAATTAGGCAGGTTATTACAAATTGAATTAGCAGAAACTGTGTAAGGTCATGCAACCCTAACTGCGCTTTTACTTCGCTCAATGTTATCAAATCATGTTTTGGATAACCGATCATTAGTACTAAGCCTTTCGAG
Source organism: Rutidosis leptorrhynchoides (assembly GCF_046630445.1). NCBI lineage: Eukaryota > Viridiplantae > Streptophyta > Magnoliopsida > Asterales > Asteraceae > Rutidosis > Rutidosis leptorrhynchoides. Next base: position 43,302,512 of record NC_092340.1, read on the forward strand.
TACTTCTATTAACCGCCCATGGTATGGACCTAGGTTAGTGTTTAATCTGGCTCAGTCGCGTACCAATCAGAAACAAAACGTGACATATGGATTCAGATTCCAGGTACTAATCAATGTCCAGAACGATATTTGTATTCTAAAAGTAAACTTTAATAAATTCATTAATACGAAAAGAGAAGACAACATTTACATGACAATCTCCCAGATCAATAGTTTACTTTCACTAAAGATAAGGTAGAAGACTTACAGGTACTAGTATATGTATATCATCTATAACATCTTGTTTGCACAAATTAAGTTGTTTCCATATTCAGCTTCTAGTCACTCAACATAATCCTAATCAATACAAGCTGCAGACACCATAAGCATACATTAGTCACATAACAACATTATATATAAACCACTCAATTATAATCATTTCATTCATTATACTACGGTCACGGTTCATAGTAACATACAAAATACAATTAGTAGTGTTTTCAAGATCACACAACCGATTCAAATTAACGATTGCAACTAGATTAAAATGACTTTTTGATCACCATTTTCTAAATTCTACGGTTACTCCTAACCTAACATAAGCATTTTCACCAACGAAGCATTGCTTCAATGGTATCCAATGCTTTAGTAGGGCAGGTCTGCGATTAGTTGCCAAGCAACCCGGGTTCGATTCCGAGGAGGGGGAGACTGCGATTAGTTGCCGAGCAACCCGGGATGATCCTTGGAGTTTCCTACCTAGCGTGTATAGTACTGGATGCGAAAATTGCCGGTCAAAAAAAAAAAAAAACATAAGCATTTTCAATATCAAGGTATCTTCTTAATAGAGATTGCACCATCACCAAGACTAACTAATCCAATCAATAATTTTACTAACCAAAATGAGACTTAAGCATGATCATAATTCATAAAACAATAATGTAAAATTACAATTTACAATAACACGTAAATACATAAACAAAAATACATTTAAAAAAATACCTCCACAGCAGTAACAGCAAGAACAGATCAAAAGTAAATCTCTTAGAACGGTAAAAACGCAGCTGCTAAAACGAATTTTATCATTACAATTTTGACTATCTTCAGTGTTATCAGTCAGTAATTGCTGCTCGTTGTTACTGGTCCCTGAAGATTCATCGTTGTTTTTTCGAGATTTCATCCTACGTAGATTCCATTCAAGGTTATTCAAGTACCCTAGCTTGAATGAATCTCTCAACTTCAACGATGGCCAGAGATGCATCTCTTAATTTCAGTTGAAATTTAATTATTGAGGATGATTTACGCGGTTTAAAATTGCGTTATTCTTCTTGTTGATTTGGTAATTGGGGATTTTGAAAGATAAGGCTAAAAATTTACTAATTACATAATTGGTCCCTTATGTTTGAATTTATTCTTATTTTTGGTCCCCATCAAATTATTGGTTTTGGGAATTGTTTTTTGGCACCATATGAAAAACAAAAGAATAAAAAAGAGAGATATGTTATAATAATAATAATAATAATAATAATAATATAGATATGGATAGTCAATTTTGGTGTATACATCTAGTCAATTTTGGTACATAAAGTATGTATTTTTATATTGAAATTTTAGGCTATAAATACTCATGAATGCAAGCATTAAACTTGCACCATTTCTCACACTTATAAAATGTTTATTTCTTTCTCTCCATTATCATATTTGTTCTTACACTTCATTATTAGTATTCTTAATCAAGAATCAAACCACTAAAGGTAGTTATAAGCCTAATGAATTATAACATAAGAATCAAACCACTAAAGGTAGTTATAAGCCTACTGAATTATAACACGTTATCAGCACTAAGTGCTCCGTATAATCAAGGTTTATCTAAGCAAGCACAAATCACTAATCAAGAAAATGTCGAATTTGAAAAGGCTTAAATTTGCTCCTTTAGAATCAAGTGGGAACAACTACTTAACATGGGTTATGAATGTAGAAAAATATCTCGAATCAATCGGTATTTTAGAAACCCTGAATGAAAATAACAATTGTTCCAAACAAGAGAAAGCAATAGCAAGTATTTTTCTTAGCAAACATATTGACGAGTCCTTAGAATCTACATATTATATGATCGAAGGTCCAAGTGTATTATGGAAAATACTCAAAGATAGATACGATATTAAAGATCAAGAAATAACGGCGATCCATGAAAGAATAAAATTGAAGATGTTAGTAGATGCTCTTATAAGAATCCCGGAGATTCTTATTAATGATCTGGTAACATGGATCATCAGTCTAGTATTTCTTGAATACATGAACATCTTGTTTATCTCTACAAATAAGTCCCAAAAGAAAAGAGAACGAGAGTGAATCTGTTAAAAAATCTTAATTAAATAAACCCTGAGCTACCTTGAGACTTAATTGGTTATGAATTTTCTATGATACCTAGCTTGTTATGTATCACTCATAAATAAATGGTTTTAGACCATAACGCATATGTTTATTAAGTGTTATCTTTTATGTACTTCAGATTGTAACTTGTTTGCAGGTAATATAATTTGATTATCTTGCTAAAATATAACTCATTATTTGCTTATCTTATTTGAAGTTTTAGTATGAATCCTACTGAAATACAACATCAATTAAATGGTAAAGACCTATGTATTGCAGATAGTGGTAACATACACACTATGATCAAATCTAAGAAATATTTCATTGATTTAAATCAAATGAAGGAATTATAAATACTATATCAGATCTTGCAAACTTGATATAAGGAACGGAAAAGACAAAAACTCGTATTACCAAATGGTACGAATTTTCTAATAAACAATACTTTGTTTTCTCCCAAATCAAAGAGAAATTTGTTAAGTTTCTCTGATATATATCATAATGGATATGATTATCGGCCAATGATAACCGGAAATGAGAAATACCTATGTAGCATCGAAAAAGTGCATATGATGAAAAGCGCAGCGGATATGATAAAAAGCGCATATGATGAAAAGCGCAACACATAAGATTAAAAGCGCATATGATAAAAAGCGCATATGATTAAAAGCGCGGCGCATATGATTAAAAGTGCATATGATGAAAAGTGCATATGATGAAAAGCGCAACGCATATGATTAAAAGCGCAACGCATATGATTAAAAGCGCATATGATGAAAATTGCATATGATGAAAAGCGCAGCGCATATGATTAAAAGTGCATATGGTGAAAAGGATATATGATGAAAAGCGCATATGGTGATTAATGAAAAAGCACATATGGTGATTAATGAAAAAGCACATATGGTGATTAATGAAAAGCACATATGGTGATTAATGAAAAGCACATATGGTGATTAATGAAAAGAATATTGAAAAAGAATCACCAATGTTTCTTGAAAGAATTCAAGGTTATATATATGGACCAATTCATCCATCATGTGGACCATTTTGATATTTCATGGTTCTAATAGACGCATCTAATGGATGGTCTCATGTTTGTGTGTTATCAAGCCGTAATATGGCATTTGCAAAGTTTCTTGCACAAATTATTAAATTGAGAACACATTATTCTGATTACACCATTAAAAGGATGAGACTTGATAATGCTGGTGAGTTAACATCTCAAGCATTTAATGTGAAGACCCGGAAATTTCTGACCAAATTTAAACTTAATCTATAACGTTTCCGACATAAGCAAAGTCTGTAATGTTGAGTCACGAAAGTTTTGGAACTATATTCATGTAATCAATTATTCTTTGACTGTTCTCAAAGATTTACGAACAATATATATATATATATATATATATATATATATATATATATATATATATATATATATATATATATATATATATATATATATATATATATATATATATATATATATATATATATATAACTTAATGTGCATATATATATATATATATATATATATATATGATTTCAAGTTATTTAGTAAACGATAGTAACATTCGATTATTGATTCGATTGATATTTAGATAAGTTAACTAAAACGTTTAAGATGAACCAGTAAAACACTAATTTGCTACACTATTTTTTTTGAATTGCTACAGTACCCGAAAAAATACAGTGTTTTCGAAAATCACTATTTGCTACAGTAAAAAAATTATGCTGCAGTAACTTTGCTACAGTAAACACTATTTCAAAATGAAAATGTATATATGTATATGTATATACTACAAGACGATGATTTATAGAAGTAAATGACCAAAACACTCAAATGTATAAGTTACATCTCGAGTGGTATAGTTTATGGATAATTTAAGTCTAATTTTTAACAAAGGTACGACTCACGAAACGAAAAATACAAGTTTTCTCAGCGTACGAAGGGACATTCAAAAAACCGGAACCGGGACATAAGTCGAGTGATGACGTACGACTTATCGGAACAAAAATTACAAGTCAACTATGCGCATGAATTTAATATAATATATAATTAATTATATATATTATATTTATATTTATTTATTATGTCGACAAACAAAAAGTTAAAACAATGTGAGCTGTAAAACTCACCCATGCGATCGCATGGGTATAAGCCTGGAAAGCCATGCGATCGCATGGCAACCAGGGACAGGCCAAGTACTATAAATTGCTCGATATATGGCTCGGTTTACACATACATATAACAATATTACTCCGTAACATATTATTAATTATATTTATTATTATATTTATATTATTATTATTATTATTATTATTATTATTATTATTATTATTATTATTATTATTATTATTATTATTATTAAAGATTAATATTATTATTAATCTTATTATTAGTAGTATGAGTATTATTATTTATACATAAAATACTACGACGAGGTCATGAGCGTGTCACTTTCAAAATATGTTTTCGAGCGGGATAAAGCTAAGGAAATTATGGGTTATAGCTATGGAGGTTATGGGTAATGTACGTGGGTATTATTGGCAAATCAAACCTAGTGTTTATCATCTCTGTTGAGTCTACGTACTTTTCTGCAATATTGAATCACAATATTGATACATGAGCATTCATATCTTATCTTGTAACACCCCGTTTTTCTCTGTAGATGATTTATAAGTGTATTGTTGATGTTAAAGCTAAGGGGTATAAAATACTATTAAATTTTACAAGGAAATACTATTAAATACGATACAATTTTACACAATATATTTATTTATTTATAGAATGGATATACTTAAACTTTGCAACACTATTAAGTATATTTATTTATTTATTTATAAAAGTGCGAAAATTAGAAGTGCAATTAAATGTAAAATAAAGGAAATTAAATATGAAATAAAAGAATTATGCTTATTTAAACTTCCGTAATCATGATGTTTGACGTGTTGATTTTAGTTTTATGCCCATGGGTTAATTGTCCTTTGTCCTGGATTATTTAATATGTCCGTCTGGTTTTTGTCCATAACAGTCCATCAGTCATAAATATAAAGTGCGAGTATCCTCGTCAAATTATCCTTATACCCGAAGTTAAATATTCCAACTAATTGGGGACTTAAACTTTAACAAGGTTTTATTACTTTGTTTAATAATTACACCAGGATATCGACTGCGTGTAACCCAAGGTTTTAATACTTTGTTATCAATTATGCCAAGTGTCCTTGTACATAATTTCACCCCTGTTTTAATAATTCTAGTGGCTATTAATCCATTCCCGTGTCCGGTTAAATGAACGATTATTCGTACATATAAATACCCCACCCATCGTGTCCGATCGAGTGTATATGGTTATTTATAGGGACGTTCAATTGTAAATCTTTATATTAAAATTAACAAACTATCATTTAGTTAAACAAATATAAAGCCCATTAATAGCCCATAGTCTAATTTCCACAAGTGTCGTTCTTTTGTCCAAACCTCAATTATGGTACAAAGCCCAATTACCCAATTTTAGTAATTAGCCCAACATCATGATTACTTCGTTTTAAGTAAGCATAATAATAACTTAGCTACGAGACATTAAATTAAAAAGGTTGAACATAACTTACAATGATTAAAAATAGCGTAGCGTTACACGGACAGAATTTCGACTTACACCCTTACAACATTCGCTAACATACCCTTATTATTAGAAATTAAAATTAAAATTAAAATATAAATTATATATATATATATATATATATATATATATATATATATATATATATATTTACGTATATAGATAGAGAGGATGGATGGATGATAAATGATGCACCAAACACTTGATTTTATAGGCCTGTGAGCTGGGAAAAGATACTCATGCGATCGCATGGGCTTTGCCCTTCAAGGCCATGCGATCGCATGGCCGCTGGGGAGGCTCAAAAGTATTTGTTTTTTATGCCGACGGTTTTTAAATATAATATAATATATATATATTAATTTTAAGAATTAATTATATATTATATTATATTCATGTGCATAGTTGACTTGTAATTTTTAGTCCGTTGCGTCGAGCGTTGAGAGTTGACTCTGGTCCCAGTTCCGGATTTTCGAACGTCATTGCGTACAATTTAATATCTTGTACTTTGCGTTTTGAATCTTGTACTCTTGTAATTTCGAGACGTTTCTTATCAATAATTGGAACCTCTTTGATTGTATTTTGTACTTTTGAGCTTTTTGGTCGTTTGCGTCTTCAATTCGTCGAATCTGTCTTTTGTCTTCACCTTTTATTATTTAAACGAATATCACTTGTAAATAGAACAATTGCAACTAAAAGCTTGTCTTTCTTGAGGAATAATGCTATGAAATATATGTTCGTTTTTAGCATTATCAAATATTCCCACACTTGAGCGTTGCTTGTCCTCAAGCAATATAGTCTTTAAATACTAGAATCACTTCTTTATTCTTCACACTTTGTACATCAGTGATTTCTTTACGGCGGTATTAACAATGGTAGTAACGATATGGTTTACAGTCCCACATGACTATAAAATTTAGATCCATTAAGGAAATTGGATCTTTATGAAAACATTTGATCTTTTTAAAAATTAAATCTAGCTTTTACCCTAGATAAGTTTTCCGGAATAACCCTTCACCGGTGTTTGCAAAATATTTTTGTGGGTTTGGTGGGTTTCAGATTTGAAAATTTTAGCTCAAAACATGCGGTTTTGTGTCACCCACTTGCTAACCTTGTATTAGGAAAGCAACACGTCCAGTATACTTGCTCTGAATATTACCTTTCGATAAACTACCGTCCGGTTGTAAAGGAAAGCGTTGAACAAGCAACTGTTAAGGCAATGTCCCCTGACATGCTTTTAATTATGGTCTTATAACGTGTCGGACGCAATTACTATCCTTGGTAGGAGCAATAGTAAAGCTCACCCTTATAATTTTTTGGTCTGGCACAAGGTCCTGTCTTTGACCATGTTATGCAATCACTGTTCTTACGGTTGACACCCGATTTGGTTCAGGTGACCTAATGAATTCCAGTTGAATTCCTAGGATTTTACGTTCAATGGTAATGAACGCATTGAAAATGGGTTTTCAGAAAACAAATCGGTTTATAATTTGATCAAAATATTTTCTTGTTCAAGCTCGAGTTTAGATATCATTGAACTCCATGAGTTTAAATTCTCAATCTTTAAGGTCAATCTCTAGGATTGAGTAATATCAGTCTTAAAAGCTGATTTTTGATCTTTAAGAATATTATCCTTTCTGGGGATCTGATTCATTAGTCTTATACAGTTAATTTGCACGGCGTCCTCCCCATTTTACGAGACAGATCCTCTCATGGTTAGGATAAGTCTGACCACTTGGTGACCCTGTTTGATGCTGAGGTCCGTGGATTTCCTGCTGATTTTAGTGATGACTTTTCTAGATTTTTCGTCAACCTACAGCTGCTCCGGACAACAACTTCATGACCTAAATCAAGAAGCGCGTTTTTTTTCCAGAAGACTTTACTTCCTTTTAATGATGGCATTGATTCATCGTGTAGATCCATCTTTCTTACAGTAAATCGGGTAAAACTGTTTAGTTTAGTCCAAAGCAAAAGTATCTTTAATTATTTGTTACAGAAATATGTGACATATGTTTAAAATAACTTGGTAATTTTCCCACACTTGGCTTTTATTTTCCTTTTTATTGTCCTCTATTCCATTTTAAATGAATTCTAACATTTTGGTTTGTTTCTCAATTTATGTCCTTTCCGAGGTAACAATAATTTCGGTGTTAACACCTAGTTTTATCGTTCATAAATATGTATAAACATGATTTTGAGCTCATTTAATTGAAAATTTTGAAAAATTTACTAGAATTGGGTAGTCAGTATATAAGACTAGGGCTGTTCTTTATTATCATAGAGCACCAGATTCTAATACAACTACTGCGTTACTAGTATTTTTAATGGTAACCAAGTGTATAAAGTAAAAAATTTAAAATTCCGAAAGAATTTAACCCCTTCCCACACTTAAGATCTTGCAATGCCCTCATTTGCAAGAAATTAGTAACAATTTAAATTATTGAGGGTGATTAGCGCAGAAAAATGATTAAATTTTACCAAAGTTTCCAAACATATTGGCGTTTGTTTGCTGAATGATAAATGGTGCATATCATTTGTTCATTCCGTCTTGTTGTTACATCACATTTATTTTTCATCTTGTCGTCAAAATTACTAGCTTTTGCTGAACTTAATGCCAGTCTTTGAAAATGCGCTTTTTACCCTGTTTTGTACAATAGACAATATACATACATACAAATATAAACATGCATGGCAATTTGAAATGGGACTTAAAATTTCACTTTTAAATCCTAAATGTAAAATATTAGTACACAATAATAATAAAAATAATAAAAATTACACAAATATATCCAATAACATAAGTTTAAACATGAATAATTAAAAAGATAAAAACATAAAAATCATAAAAATAACCAAATGGAACCAAATCAGTCTGGATAGGGGTTCCAGTTTATCTCATCAGGTGGGTTCCATTGTTGGTTATAGGTGTCCTGATAGGCTTGGTTATAGTCATACCGGTTAAAGGGTGGTCGGATATCAGGGCTGTGTGGCGGAAAATGAGCAGGTCGAGTAGGCACGTAATTATTTGGTACCTGATATGATAGCTGGCTCATGATTTGGTGCTGATGAACTAACCAGCTATCGTGTTGGCGTCGCCTATAATTCTCATATACTCGCTCGGAGTTCCACTGCTCGTACATACTATGTCTGGCCGCGCTCGTCATTGATTCCTCATCTATACGAACGTGCACGTCAAGAATAGCATCTTGAATGACATCCCTGATGTCTTCCGCTTCCTCCATTTCTTCGTCTGAACCCCTTTCTACCTGTGGATGATTACCTTCATAGGGTACTGCCTGGTTGCGTCTACTTTTCAATACCTTAGCACCCACATAAACTTTCAATCCTAAAGGCTCAACCTGTTCTCTACAAACCTGTAATGGACCCCCTTGGTTCCTATCAACACATAAATACTCTCCAATGAGAGTAACAAAAATACCTCCTCCTATTATACTCCCTTCCTGCATTCCTTCTACCATTTTAGATAAATAAAAACCAACACAGTAAGGAATATTAACAAAGCTTCTCGGGTCCCGAATACACTTTAGGTAGAATAAATCATGTAAGGTCAGTTTCTCCTTATTGTGACCTCTTTGTGTAATCGAGTTATCCAAAAATCTATGAATCACACGAAGCTCAACTTTGTTAATATGTAAGTAGGAGTGTTTTCCTCCTAGTGTAAAAACATTATAGTTTGACATACGCCTCCAAACGGCGTCAGCGTCAAAGTTCCTATCTACCCTTTCGCCACGATAAATCAAGCTCATACAATCGGGTAGTAACAATTCACTAGGAGTGTAAATTTGTAATGCCCTGGCCATGTCCATCATGGACATCCTTTACATCCTACCGCCAAGGATAAATCTAAGAAAACTTCTATCATCTAACCTATCTACATCTACGTTTAACGTTATAGTACTCATTAACTCAACACACCATTCCTTATATACAGGTCGACGAATGGTGAAAAGACGTTCCCAATCTGTAAAAGAAGAACTACCATACCTTTGTACCAAATGTTGTCTAACACGGTCAGCTAGATGGACCGTTTCCAAAGGATTCCAATTAATTACCCTTGGCACCTCTACCTCTTTTGTTACTAATTTGAACTTATTACTTTGATATGCCGGGTAATCTCTCCATCGTCTGTCGAATCTCAAATTAGGATGCAATGTGTGTTCCGGAATTGTTGGGTATTCGACAGGTGGATGTGGGGGAAATACTGTGAATTCATTAGGTAACTGTAGCGGATGATAATAGGGTACGTGCTGTTCAGGCTGATGTTGTGGTTCCTGTTGTGGTTGTTGTTCATGTTCATATTGCATTTCTGGTTCTGGTTCTGGAGCTGGAACAGGCTGTCTAGATGATGATGCTCCTGAACCTCCCGTATCGGCTTTCTGCAAAACACATTAAACACAAAATTTGTGCATCCAAGTATGCATTAGTGTTAGCAAAATAACAACTTAAAACAATCACAAAAACATGTTAAATCAAACTTAAACTTATACACATTTTCACAATTTTTCACAATTCTACACTTTTTCAAATGAGCACATATGAAAATGTATACAAAGTTCATAAGCATTTAACTCAAATAACATGTTAAAATAGTCATTACTAATAATTAAACAAGTCTCAAATGGCAATTACATCAAATTAATCAAGTTCATGAATTTTGGACTTAAAAAGTCCACTTTAATCTCCAAAAATCATGTTTAGGATCAATGTTTGGATCATTTAACTACCTAAACATGTTACACTACTCAATTTAGCAATAATTCATGACAAAAATCGGCCATAACCTATTTATATCAAAAAGCCCCAAATTCCTCAAGAACACAAACCCTAGATTTCTAAAAATTTTGAAGTTTTTGGCTTCAAATCATGTTAAATAGCATCAATCTAGGTTATACATGCATAAAATACTAACAATTAAATACTAATTACACTGGAAATCAACAAAATTGCATCAGGTAAAATATTGATAATTATCACAAAAACTAGGAATTTATAGAGTTTAGGGTGTAATTTTTACCTTTTTGCTGAAAAATGCGAATCTAGGCATGATTAGAGCAAGAAAAATGACGAATTACGGTGGAAAAATGAATAAAATTGGTGAGATTTTGAGAGATTTTCGGGTATGTGTGTGTGTTGTGTGGAGAAGAACAGCTCGCTGAGAGAATTTGATCTGGCCAGAAATCCAGCCTCATGCGATCGCATGAGGTTGAAGAGTAAACCCCACGCGATCGCATGGGGTACCGGCTACAGTGTTTTTCAGGTTTTTTTTTTATAACAACCTTATACTTTATAAAACATAAAATTATTAAAATTTTAACAATTTGCTTCTTTTTAGGAGCGAGGGTGTTTCGGATCTTTGTCCTAGTCCGTCCCTCGACAAAATTTTAAAATTTGTCAATTTAAAGCGTGGTTTTTAAAAGTAAAGATTTTTAGGTTTTTTTTTTTTAATGTTTTTGACATTCTTTAATTCAATAAGATTAAAAATAATGATAATAAAAGTTCTCGTCCCTCCCTTGGGTAAAGCAATTTCGGTTCAAAGACCTAGTCTTCAACTTACGACGAATTTTAAAAATTATATTTTTAACTTAGCGAAATAAAGTAAATTTTTGTTTTTAAATTCACACCAAACTTAAATTTAAAATGCATAAAATTAAAAATTCACACCAAACTTATATTATATTTTTGTTTTTAAACATACAAAATTATACTAAAATTTTCAAATATTTATAATTTTAAAGAAGTTTACAATATTAATTTAATATTAATTTTAAAAACATGGTAAAAATAAAATAAAAAATCTTTTTGGCTTTTATTCCACTTTAATCAATCAAATATTATCAAAAATATACGCCCCTCTTTTCGGTAAAGTAATTTCAGTTCCATGACCTAATTTAAGTCATGACGAATTTTTGAAATATTTTGAGTTGATTGATTAAAGATATTTATACCTTAAGAATAAACGTTAAATTTCGCAGTGATGTAATAAATTTTTGAATGATATCAATAATTTCGGTCGCAAGACCTAATTTTATTGAATACCAATTTAATACTTTATAGCGAACAAATTAGCGTTTATTATCAAAAGGTTAAAAATAAAAATAAAAATAAAAACTGTACAAACTTACCTGTGAAATATATTTCTTAGTGATATGCTCTAGCCCACTCATAAGATAGTCGGACTAATTGGTTTTCCATGGCTACATAGGCGTAACCTCGAGCATTTAATATTTTTTCTTCTAAACATATGAACGGTCCATCTCTGCATAGAGTAACAAATTCGGTATTTGAATAGGTTTGATTATTTGAACATTTACCTTCGTGTGACCATTTTCCGCATTTGTGACATTTTCAAGGTGTCGTGCTCTTCTTTTCGCTGCTGATTTTGATTTTCCTTTACCAAATTGTAACTTATTATCTTCGCATCTGGATTCTTTTCTTACTCCGTCCAATTTACCTCTGATTAATGATACTATTTCACTCGGAAGTGTGTCATTATTACGTTTTGTGATCAAAGCGTGTAGCATTAGACCATGGTTTAGTTCACAGGAAGTCTTCATTTCGTAAAAACCTAAAAAAATAAAAATTCAGAATGGGGGGAGAAGACTAGTTCTTTAGGGTCTGCTAGGGAAAGACCATTCGGGTTCCATATTCGAGAACTACATGAAAACAGAAAATCTAACTCTAACAGAAATACATATTATCCTTAAAAGACTTGATTCTCCCCACACTTAGTTAGCTGTGGTATCGAAATTGTGATTAACATCGTTGTCAACTTCCATCGGACTATCTATGTAATGTTTAGCTCTGTGACCATTAACTTTAAATTCAATCCCATTTGAATTTATTAATTCTATCGTTCCGTATGGGAAAAATCTTTTGACTATAAATGGTCCAGACCATCTTGATTTCAATTTTCCAGGAAATAGCTTGAATCGTGAATTGAAAAGAAGAACTCTATCTCCTTCTTTAAATTCTTTTGAACTTCTGATTCTTTTATCATGCCATTTCTTCATTCTTTCCTTATAGATTAAAGAATTTTCGTATGCTTCTTGTCTTAATTCTTCTAATTCGTTTAATTGACTTAACCGTAGACGTCCAGCTTCATGTAAATCAAGATTACATGTCTTCAAAGCCCAAAATGCTTTGTGTTCAATTTCTACTGAAAGATGACATGCTTTTTCGTAAACGAGTCTAAAAGGTGTGGTTCCAATTGGAGTTTTGTAGGCTGTTCTAAAAGCCCAGAGTGCATCCTCCAATTTTATGGACCATTCCTTCGGATTTGATCCTACGGTTTTTTCTAGAATACGTTTTAAAGCTCGGTTGGTATTTTCAACTTGTCCACTTGTTTGTGGATGATATGCAGTGGAGATTTTATGAGTTACTCCATATCTTTTAAGAACTTTCTCAAGTTGATTATTACAGAAATGAGTTCCTCGATCACTTATTAAAGCTTTCGGTGTTCCAAATCTTGCAAAAGACGTTTTAAAAAGTTGACTACAACTCGTGCATCGTTAGTTGGGAGAGCTTGTGCTTTCGCCCATTTAGATACATAATCAATGGCAACGAGAATGTAGAGATTATTATGAGATTTTGGAAATGGACCCATAAAGTCAATACCCCAAATGTCAAATACTTCACATACTTGAATGACATTTTGTGGCATTTCATCACGTTGACTTATTTTTCCGGCCCTTTGACAAGCATCACAGGATTTGCAAAGAAGGTGTGCGTCTTTGTAAATTGTAGGCCAATAGAATCCAGCATCATAAACTTTTCTTGCTGTTAGTTGAGGCCCATAATGCCCTCCTGTTGGTCCTGTGTGACAATGGTTTAAAATTTTACTAGCTTAATCTCCGAATACACATCGGCGTATTATTCCATCTGGACAACTTTTAAACAAATGTGGATCTTCCCAGAAATAGTGTTTTATATCACTAAAGAATTTCTTTCGTTTTTGGTACGATAATCCTTTTTCAAGGAATCCACATACTAAGTAGTTTGCATAGTCTGCAAACCATGGAATTTCATTATAATCTATCTTCAATAGAAATTCATCAGGAAAGTTTTCTTGTATGGCCGATTCATTTAGAAGTTCTAATTCGGGATTTTCAAGACGAGAAAGATGATCAGCTGCGAGATTTTCTGCTCCTCTTTTATCTCGGATTTAAATATCGAACTCTTGTAAGAGTAAGATCCAACGGATTAATCGTGGTTTGGCATCTTGTTTCGAAAATAGGTATCTAAGAGCATAATGGTCAGTATAGACTACCGTTTTAGCTAGAACGAGATATGATCGAAATTTGTCAAAAGCAAAGACAATAGCAAGGAGTTCTTTTTCAGTAGTTGTATAGTTCGTTTGTGCTCCTTGTAACGTCTTACTAGCATAATATATATGTTGAAATCGTTTTTCAATCCTTTGTCCTAAAACGGCTCCCATTGCAAAATCACTTGCATCGCACATAAGTTCAAACGGTAGATTCCAATTTGGAGTTATCATGATCGGCGCATTAGTGAGTTTCTCTTTAAGAATATTAAAAGATTTGATACACTCATCTGAAAAGATGAATGGAGCATCCTTTTCTAGGAGTTTATTCATAGGAGTGACAATTTTAGAAAAATCTTTTATGAAACGTCGGTAAAAACCGGCATGCCCTAGAAAACTCCTAACTCCTCTAACATTGGTAGGATGTGGAAGTTTAGCAATTACATCTACTTTAGCTCTATCCACTTCAATTCCTTCCTTTGAAAATTTATGACCAAGAACGATGCCTTCTTTAACCATGAAATGGCATTTCTCCCAATTAAGTACTAGATTTGATTGTTCGCATCTAATAAGCATTCGTTCAACATTAATTAAACATGTTTCAAAAGTATCACCGAAGACTGAAAAGTCATCCATGAAAACTTCCATGCATTCTTCTATCATGTCATGGAAAATTGCCATCATGCACCTTTGAAAGGTTGCAGGGGCGTTGCAAAGTCCAAATGGCATGCGTTTGTAAGCAAAAGTACCATAAGGGCACGTGAATGTGGTTTTTTCTTGATCCTTGGGTGCTATTGGAATTTGAAAATATCCGAAAAAACCATCTAGAAAATAATAGTAACTGTTTCCGGCTAATCTTTCCAACATTTGATCAATGAAAGGCAAGGGAAAGTGATCTTTTCTGGTGGCGTCATTTAATTTTCTATAATCAATACATACACGCCATCCTGTTACAGTCAGCTCATTTTTTTCATTTGTAATGACAGTCATGCCACCCTTTTTAGGCACGCATTGAACTGGGCTTACCCATGGACTATCAGAAATTGGATAAATTAAACCTGCATCTAGCAGTTTAATAATTTCTTTTTTAACTACATCTTGCATATTAGGATTTAGTCTTCATTAGCGTTGCACATACGTTCTATGACCTTCTTCCATAAGGATTTTATGTGTGCAATACGAAGGACTTATTCCTTTAATATCATGAATCTTCCATGCAATGGCTGGTTTATGAGCTTTCAACACAGAAATGAGTTGAGATGTTTCATTTCCAGTAAGAGAAGACGATATTATTACAGGTAATTCAGATTCACCATGTAAATGAGCGTATTCCAAATGGTTTGGAAGTGGCTTTAACTCTAATGTAGGAGGTTCTTCTATCGATGATTTGTATCGATATCTGTCTTCTTCTTTTAGCATTTGAATTTCTTCTGTTGTTGGTTCATATCCATTAGCTATTAGTGTAGCTAACATTTCAGTTTCATCAATTGGTTCAGTCCCTTCTCCTAAAGAACATTCTCCTGTTCCTTGTAATTCTGGAAATTCTTCTAACAATTCTGCATGTGAATCTATAGTTTGAATAGAATAACATATATCATCTGCAGATTGCGGTTGTTGCATAGCTCTATCAACTGAAAAGGTAACACTCTCATCCTCTATACTTAGGGTCAATTTCTTACCAAACACGTCTATCATTGCTTTAGCCGTGTTTAAGAATGGTCTTCCTAATATGAGAGGAACTTGAGAATCTTCTTCCATGTCCAGAACAACAAAATCTACTGGAAATACTAAAGTACCAACTTTAACTAGCATGTTCTCCATTATCCCTCTAGGATATTTTATTGATCTATCGGCTAGTTGTATACTTATTCTTGTTGGTTTTAATTCTCCAAGGTCTAGTTTAGCGTATAGTGAATACGGCATTAAATTTATACTAGCACCTAAGTCTACCAATGCTTCTATTGAACTAAGACTACCCAGAAAACATGGAATTGTGAAACTTCCTGGATCAGATAATTTTTCTGGTATCTTATTCAACAGCACTGCTGAACAATTAGCATTCATAGTAACAGCCGAGAGTTCTTCCATTTTCTTTCTATTTGTGATTAGATCTTTCAAGAATTTAGCATATCTAGGCATTCCTGAAATCACATCAATGAAAGGAAGATTGACATTTATTTGTTTAAACATATCCAAGAATTTGGATTGCTCGACTTCAAGTCTCACTTTTTTCATTTTACTCGGGTAAGGAAGTGGTGGTTGGTATGGTTTAACATAAGGTTTAGCCTTAACTGTGTTATCTTCATTAACCTTTTCAACTACCGGTTATTTTTCCTTATCTTGTTCAGGTTATGGTTCTTGTGGAGTAGGAATAGCTTTATCAGAATTTACAGGTATTTCAGGTGGTTTAAGTGTTGTACCACTTCTTGTGGTAATAGCTTTAGCTGTTTCATTCCGGGGGTTAGCATTTGTATCACTAGGTAGACTTCCCGGTTTTCTTTCACCTATTATCCTTGCTAGGTTACTTACTTCTTGTTCCAAATTTTGAATAGAAGCTTGTTGATTTCTAAATGCTTGAGCATTTTGTTCATTGGTTTGTTTCTGAGAGGTGAAAAAATGCGTTTGAGTTTCAACTAGCTTCGTCATCATATCTTCTAAATTCGGCTTTTTATCATCGGTTTGTGGTGGTTTGTTTTGAAAATTAGGTCTTTGCTGGTTGTAAGTATTATTGGATACTTGTTGATTACTAGGACCTTGTTGGTTGTTGTATGGAACATTTCGGTTATAATTCTGATTTTGATTGTAAATCGGTCTTGGCGGTTGATAATTATTCTGATAATTATTTCCAGGCCTTTGGTTTATGTATGAAATATTCTCTCTTTGTTCCATTGTTAGTTCAATACTGAGACAATCTTTTGTCAAATGTGGTCCTCCACACTGCTCACAACTAATTCGTATTGAGTGTATATCTTTAGTCATCTTTTCCATTCGTCTCTCGACAGCATCTATCTTTGCGGAAATGGAATCTAAGTCATGGCTAGAATCGGCTCTAGCTGCTTTAGATGATCTAACGATATCTTTTTCTTAGTGCCACTCATATGAGTGGGAAGCAGTGTTATCAATAATTTTGTAAGCATCAGTTTAGGTTTTCTTCATAATAGAACCACCAGCTGCTATATCTATATCTTTTCTTGTAGTGATGTCGCATCCCTGGTAGAATATTTGTACTATTTGACAGGTGTCTAAACCATGTTGCGGACATCCTCTTAATAACTTTCCAAATCTTGTCCATGCCTCATATAGAGTTTCATTTGGTTTCTGTGTGAACGTAACAATTTCTCCTTGAAGTCTTACGGCTTTAGATGCCGGAAAGAATTGTTTAAGAAAATTTTCAACTAAAACGTCCCATGTATCAATCGCCCCTTCAGGTAACGATTCCAACCAATCTTTGGCTTCTCCCTTTAAAGTCCAGGGAAATAACATGAGATATATCTGTTCATCCTCAACTTCTCTTATTTTAAATAGTGTGCAGATCCTATTAAAGGTACGAAGATGTTCATTTGGATCTTCCTTCGGCGCACCACTAAATTGGCATTGATTAGTCACCATGTTAGAATTTGTCCTTTGATTTCATAATCTGGCGCATTAATGTCTGGATGAGTAATTGCGTGACCTTGGCCAGTGCGTTTAGCTCTCATTCGGTCTTCCATACTTAAAGGTTCCAGATTCTCCATAATTGAATTTGTTGAATCTGAATCACTAGAGGATTCTGATTTAATGGTTCGTTCCTCAACAATCTCTGTTTGAATGATTGGTGGTTCCGGAGGAAAAATTAATGGTTCAGGATCTATGAATTGTCCCTGAATATTCTCCGGATTCTCAATTGTGAGGTCGGGTTCAAAAAATGGATTATCGGAAATTTGAATTGGAGTACTTGGTCGACTGGATGATGATTCTAAAGAAAAATCAACGGCGGCAATATTTGCTAGATGTCTTGATCTGGTTACAGGTGGTGAACGTACAAAAGGTGGTGAACGTCTTGCTCGGTGCATTCACTGAATATCCTATTAGTTTTTAAAAGGAAAGAAAAATTATATAAGTTATCCAATTAATAGATTTTTCTGATTTTGCCCACGTTTCGAATAGCCAAAAGATGCAGCAGAGAGGCAGGATTCGTTTGGTCTCAATATAATTGAGTACTGTTTGGCTCCAATAACCCGGTCCACGTACAAATCTAACTATTACTACGAACCAGAAAATTTTGATGTCTATCAATTTAACCACTTAAAATAAATTTTCGTAATTTTAAGAAATTTAGATAAGAAGAAGAATAAAAATCTATGTCCTAAAACTAGAATGTCGAGAAATAAGAAAGAAAAAGAGCGCGTCGAAAAAGGTCGAAAAAGGGTTGAAAAATAAAAGGCGTCGAAAAATAAGAAAGAAAAAGAGTGACTTATAAAACTTTAAAACACTCGACTAACCCAACCTTATTACTATCACTAACTTAAAATTAAAATTGCAAATTGAGATTACTAATTGGAGTGATAATTGATACATAGGTAAAAGGCGTCGAAAAATAAAAATAAGAAAGTAGCGCGTTGAAACTTAAAAAGTAACTAAAAACTAAAAAATTAAAAGTTGCGTCTAAAAATATTTAAGCTTACAAGTAAAACTATATCCCAAATGGCAATATCTTTAAAAAGGAACTAAAACTTAAAAATGTGTCGCAAAATTCTAAAGCACATAAATCTTAGTCTAAAGAAAAAGGACTTAAGGGATTTTACGGCAAAGCCTAAAATTCTAGAAATAAAAATAACTATGGCAAAAACTATAACTTAAAAGTAAAAACGAGCGAAAAATACAAATATTACGCTAAAAATAAATAAAAAGGGACAAAATATAAAAATATACTAAAAGTTGTAAAAAGTTGTAAAAAGTACAATTTTTATAAAAATATTATTTTTATATTATTTATTTTATAAAACTATTAATTTTACAATTTAATTAAACTAATTAAACTAAAAATACAAAATAATAATAAAAACTAATAACTAATTAAATAAGAAAACCTAATTAGGGTTTTAAATTAAATAATAATTATAATAATTACTCCGTATTTAATGCTGTTTTAGGGCAACAATGACGTGTCAGGTGATCTCATGCGATCGCATGAGATATTGCCTTCGGGCTCATGCGATCGCATGGGCTGAGGATTTGGGCCAGGATACGGGCTGCTACAGTAGCAGGCCGAGAGTTTTTATTATATATATATTTTTTTTGTTTTGTTTTGCTGTGTTTATTTTTTCTGTTTTAAAAATATATTTATATAAATTAAATAAAACTTATATTTTTATAAAATAAAGATAAAGAAAGTTTTATAGAACTTAAATATTTAACAAACTCTTAAAAATATTTATATTTTTGTTTTTTCTTTTTATATTTTTGGTTTTAAAAACGTATTTTTACAAAAGCGTATTTTTTTTTATAAAAGTAACTAAATTTTTTATTTATTTAGCGTTGCGCTTCCGGCTTTTAAGCTAGATTTCGGATCCCCGGCAGCGGTGCCAAAAATACTTGATGTTAAAGCTAAGGGGTATAAAATACTATTAAATTTTACAAGGTAATACTATTAAAAACGATACAATTTTACACAAGATATTTATTTATTTATAGAATGGATATACTTAAACCTTGCTACAACACTTATAGGCAGTGTACCTAGTCGTACAGTAGTGTAGTTTTTAGTAAGTCCGGTTCGTTCCACAGGGAAAAATCTTTAAACAAAACTTAACGCTATATTAGTTTTATTTTATAAAAATACAAATATATATAAGTAATATTAATATTATAAAGGGGGGTTTTTACCGTTTAATGACCGGTTTGTCGATTTTTAAAACTTTAGTCGCAGTTAAAACCTAATGTAAAATATTGAAAATAAATAAAAGACTAAATTTAAAGCGTAAAGTAAATAACGATAATGAAATTGCGATAAATAAAAGTGCGATAAAATAACATTGCGATAATTAAAAAGTACGATAATTAAAAGTGTAATTAAATACAATGACAATAAATAAAAGTGCGATAATTAGAAGTGTAATTAAATGTAAAATAAGGGAAATTAAATATGAAATAAAAGAATTATGCTTATTTAAACTTCCGTAATCATGATGTTTGACGTGTTGATTTTAGTTTTATGCCCATGGGTTAATTGTCCTTTGTCCTGGATTATTTAATATGTCCGTCTGGTTTTTGTCCATAACAGTCCATCAGTCATAAATATAAAGTGCGAGTATCCTCGTCAAATTATCCTTATACCCGAAGTTAAATATTCCTACTAATTGGGGACTTAAACTGTAACAAGGTTTTATTACTTTGTTTAATAATTACACCAGGATATCGACTGCGTGTAACCCAAGGTTTTAATACTTTTTTATCAATTATGCCAAGTGTCCTTGTACATAATTTCACCCATGTTTTAATAATTCTAGTGGCTATTAATCCATTCCCGTGTCCGGTTAAAAGAAAGATTATTCGTACATATAAATACCCCGCCCATCGTGTCCGATCGAGTGTATATGGTTATTTATAGGGACGTCTAATTGTAAATCTTTATATTAAACTTAACAAAGTATCATTTAGTTAAACAAATATAAAGCCCATTAATAGCCCATAGTCTAATTTCCACAAGTGTCGTTCTTTTGTCCAAACCCCAATTATGGTACAAAGCCCAATTACCTAATTTTAGTAATTAACCCAACATCATGATTACTTCGTTTTAAATAAGCATAATAATAACTTAGCTACGAGACATTAAATTAAAAAGGTTGAACATAACTTACAATGATTAAAAATAGCGTAGCGTTACACGGACAGAATTTCGACTTACACCCTTACAACATTCGCTAACATACCCTTATTATTAGAAATTAAAATTAAAATATAAATATAAATTATATATATATATTTACGTATATAGATAGAGAGGATAGATGGATGATAAATGATGCACCAAACACTTGATTTTATTGGCCTGTGAGCTTGGAAAATATGCTCATGCGATCGCATGGGCTTTGCCCTTCAAGGCCATGCGATCGCATAGCCAGCTGGGGAGGCTCAAAAGTCTTTGTTTTTTTATGCCCACGGTTTTTAAATATAATATAATATATATATTAATTTTAAGAATTAATTATATATTATATTATATTCATGTGCATAGTTGACTTGTAATTTTTAGTCCGTTGCGTCGAGCGTTGAGAGTTGACTCTGGTCCCGGTTCTGGATTTTCGAACGTCCTTGCGTACAATTTAATATCTTGTACTTTGCGTTTTGAATCTTGTACTCTTGTAATTTCGAGACGTTTCTTATCAATAATTGGAACCTCTTTGATTGTATTTTGTACTTTTGAGCTTTTTGGTCGTTTGCGTCTTCAATTCGTCGAATCTGTCTTTTGTCTTCACCTTTTATTATTTAAACGAATATCACTTGTAAATAGAATAATTGCAACTAAAAGCTTGTCTTTCTTGAGGAATAATGCTATGAAATATATGTTCGTTTTTAGCATTATCAATTGTGTACGTACGATAGGCGTATGAAGGGTTCGGGACATGTTCGGGTGTTGAGGTCTTGTATGCAAGAAAATGACTCAGATCACGTGGAACATCGCGGCGCGACAAATGAGGCCGCGGCGTGGCAATCAACTAGAATTCAGATCAGAAAGTGTGGTAAAGAAGGCACCAGACTCAGGCAAAGGTCGCGGCGCGACCATTAATGCCGCGGCGCGGCATACTGCACGAACTGGCACCAGATTCTTGTAATTTTAAATGAAGTTCAAGGGCAATTTGGTCTTTTCGCGTTTGAGCCAGATTTGAGGCTTTAACCTCATCCACCCATTTCATTTCTCATTTTAATTTCCCTTTTCTTTTCATTTTTCCTCTCAAACTCAAACACCCATTTGATTTCAAAAGGATTTTTGGAAAGGAAGGATCGGGAGTTGATCTTTGGCGTAGTTGACAAGTGTGTTCTCCTCGTTCCTAGCTACACGGTGATACTAGTGGTAAGCTCTAACTCCGAATTTCATTTTCGTGTTCATCATTCAAATTTGAGGCTTTTGATTGTATGATTCATAGATGGAACCCATTTAGTTGTTAATTGGAAATTAACACCAAGATTCGGGTTTATAAGTGTTAAAGGCGGGTTTTGGGTTGGTTAATGATTTAACCATGTTTAAGAGTTGTAAATGGTGTACAATCACTAGCATTAGTGATTATTGGTGTTTTGGAGACTTTTAAGGTTTTCGTGGTTGACTAACTTTGACTAGAGTCGAAATTAGGGTTTGTTGAGGATTATAACCCGAATGTCGATTCGATGAGGTTTGTAAACTTAAAATGGATTAAATTGAAGTATAAAACTGAGTTAAACATGTTTTGGTGTCAAAACTCGTAAATGGTGAGATTTTGACTTTATGGGTCAAAATTAGGGTTTATGGGCGATTTTGAGAACGATAAGTGTTTAACACTTGTGTTCGGGTTTAATTGGCATATTAGGACCATTTTCACGCGTGTTAGTGATTATTGGTTAGTTTGGGCGCGTTCGGTGTTTGGAAGTTCATTTGGGTCGAAATTGCACTAGTTGTCAATTTGGGTTGATTTGTAAGTCCACCCTAATTGTGTTGCTTGTATTGTGATAATGGAATAGGTACTTTCCATTGACGAGTTGCGGATTACTTGGAAGCATTCTTCAAGGCGACAAGGTGAGTGTTAATATCCTATATGCATATGTATGTGTAGGATGGGTGCGAGTTGGGTGAAGTGGTTCTCGGTTATAGAGCTCACTTCACATATAGGTGGAATTGATGGACTTGTGTACATGTCCAATTGGCACGGTTGTGCATTTTGGTTGACCACTTTGGCGAGGTGCACACTTTGTGTGTACGTTATCACATGGGCGTGCGATGTGGACTTATGTAACCCCAATGACGAAGGGTTAATATAGTGAGTGGAATGATTATACATGTGTGTATATAATGTATTTATTTGTACGAGGTTCGATGTGGATTTAAGTTCGGGCGATCGATACCACATCGGGTCAATATATGATATGGGTTTAAAGTTCAGGAGTTTGATACCATGTCATATAGGTGTGTGTGGGCGTGTAGTGTGGGTTAAAGTTCGGGCGTTCGATACCACATTACACGTGACGGGTGGGTTTTAAGTTCGGGCGATCGATACCACCCAGGGGTTAGTGATATATTTCGTTGTACACTAACGGTTGTTGGGAACACCGATGGGAAATTCGAAGTACCATTCCCTTGTACTTGGTTAACCATGGTTATTGCGTTGTAAGCGTAAGCAAATTATGTTATTTGATATATATATATATATATATATATATATATATATATATATATATATATATATTGTATACATATAATGTTGTATTGTCGTGATGTAGCTAACCCTCCGGGTGTAGCTTATTGGCATTGTTCACATCGTTGTTGGTGAACTTATATTTTGTTGATGTATCTTTAGCTCGTTGCTTAGTGATCTTACGGTATGCTTAGACTAGCTTGCCTTTATGCTTGGATGCTCCGGTATGCGGTATTTGGTTTTGTGTGGCGTGTCCATTTTATACATATATATGTATGTAGTATGTTATCATTCACTAAGCGTTAGCTTACCCTCTCGTTGTTGCTATTTTTATAAGTTCGCATGCTTGGCGGCTCGGGTAAGCTTGGGGATTAGAGATCTTGGCTAGGTTGCTTATAAGATCTTGCTTTTGTATTCGATTAGGATTTGGGTAGCGTAGTCCCAAATCACCATGCTCGGTTTTGGTTGGAAACTAAACTAGTCGGGCCGTGTATGTCCGTTTGGACAATTAATCAATGTATTAAATGTTTTAAGGTTTATTAAACCTTCTATTGAATTAAAGATGTTTATGGAAACACGATTGGGACCTAAGGTGTTATTTAATGCGTATAAAAAGGAAAAAAAAATTATGGGCCGGTTTTAATACGGGTTGGGTCGTTTCATATCTTTTATATATTAATTGTGTATCCATGTCTAGTGCTCGAGTATATATATGTTTATGTATGCTTGTATACTAAATTTCATCGTTAAACAGTTTATAATGAATCACGAATTAAATACATATATTACTGATTAAAGGTATATGATATGCATGTCGTTGGAAAGCTGGCGAAAAATCAATAACTTTTCATTTAGAAACCGTGTAATTTCGGTGAACGATTTAAAAGTTATGATCAACTGAATTATGATTAACGTTAATTGAAATTGCTTTTGAATCTGCAATTGATATTTAAACAACTTGTTAATAAAATTGATAAAGTGGATTTTTGAATATTAACAACCGAGTAAATGAATTCTTATATAAGGTACGTCTCGTTTTATTGAACTATTGTCAAAATTGACCTTTTGAAACGACTTTGGATAACTTTTGTATGTCGATCTCGAGCATTAGGATTGTGATACACTATGACCTGACCTAGCTTGATAGACAATTATTGACCAACATATGTTCTCTAGGTTGAGATCTACGGTTATTTGGTATTCCAAGTTTCGGTCACATTTCGGTGAACGACTTTATGTGCTGCTAAGGTGAGTTTTATATGCTCCCTTTTTAATTGCTTTTGCAATCTATATTTTTGGGCTGAGAATACATGCACTTTATTTTAAACGCAATGGATACAAGTACATACTAAATTCTACACTGAGTTTGAACCGAAAATCCCTTAGCTTTGGTAACTAGTAACTGTGACGACCCGGAAATTTCCGACCAAATTTAAACTTAATCTTTAATATGTTTCCAACACGATAAGCAAAGTCTGTAATGATTGAGTCTCGAAATTTTTGAAACTTTATTCATGAAATCAATTTCCTTTAGACCATTCCCGACGATTCACGAACCATTGTGTGTAAATATATATGTAAATATAATGTAAGAATTTATATAATAATAAATGGAAATAATAAAATATAATATAAATATTAAAGTTAAATATGTAAAATAGGATATAAAATAATTAAAATGAATATATATATATATATATATATATATATATATATATATATATATATATATATATAAATTTTATACACAAGTAGTATTATATATAACGTAAGATATATAAAACTTATAAGGATTAAGTATACAATATAGATTATTTTATGATATATATAATTAGTAAATATAATATAATTAATAAACTGTAACATTAATATAATAAATGTAATTACAAGATAAAAAGTTGTTATAGTAATATTATTATTACTTTCAATATTTATAGCAATATCAGTATTAAATATATTATGACAAATAATAAATAATCTATAAAAAAAATAATAAGAATAAATATATAAATATAATAGATAAATATACATAGAGATAGATATATACAGATATATATAAAATATGCGATATATGCACAAAATTATATTGGGAAATCAGTAATATTATTTATGATTATTATTAATATATTAATCCACTTAATTAATTACTAATGACGATTATAAATATGCTAAATAATTGAATTTGGTTTAAAGTAACAATCAGGCTGTTGAGGAATTTTGTTTGTGTCTCCTAAGTCTTTGTACATGAAAATTCGATCGTACTAGTTGGATAACAATCACACTCAGCTTGATTCTTTTTATTTTTTTATATTTTTTTCGGTGCTTGCTGCCTGTAATCAAATGGACACCCACGAAATTTTTTTATATAATTCAACTGACAGAAAGGCAGTCGAGTATCACACAATATTCGACTATATCTACAACTAATTTATTTTAGATGAATCAAAACAAAATTTATTTATTTTTATATTTTTTTACAGGCCGTTACCTCTGTTTTCTTCCTATTTTTTTTAAAACTTCGAATTCGAGTGAAATTCCAAAATGTAACAATGAGGTTCTGTTAGGAATAACTTGTTTAAACTATCTGTAAATTAGCAGTTTCCAATTTCTCTTATTCACTTAGAATTTACGAGTCAAAGTATATGTTTCAAAAAGTCAATGAGCTGTTCATCACCAAATTCGTAAACGTATTGAAGTTTCTGTTTAAATTGAGGCTTCAGAAGGATTATAGAAGTAATTTAAAAACTTTTTCATTTAGAAACATAGATCTAAAACATTCGCAAAGTCAAGATTGAAGTTGGAGTTCATCATCGTCACGAGCAAGCTGTGCAAGCAATTTTTTTTATTTTTATTTTTATTTCCAAAACACAATCAATTGGTTTCTGTTTGAGTTTGGTATTCTAAAAATGACCCTTTAATTCTTATTATAAATGGTTATGGTCCTGGTAGATTAAAGTGAGGGAAGAAGGAGAAGAAACTAAATCAAACTAAAATGAAATATATTTATTTCTGTGGTGTATTAAACCAGAAAAAAGCGATAGATCAGATGGTTATGTGGTTGTTTGTTATAACGAGAGATCACTGGTTCGAATCTCAACTGAAGCACAATTTTTTTTAGCCATTTCATTGAGGTAGTCATCTATTTATTTATCTTTTATTATTATCATTATTATTAATATTATTATTATGTTATTATTATGTTAATTATTGTTATCCCTAAAATTAATATTATGAATGTAATCATCATTATTATTATTAGTATTATTAGTTAACACTTATTATTCCTATTAATAGGATTATAATTACAATTACGAATATTATTATTATTATTATTATTATTATTATTATTACTAATTATTGTTATTATTATGATAATTATTATTAACTCCTAACATCTAAAAGTATGATTATTATTATTATCATTAATGTAATTAATAGTATTACCATTATTGTTGTTACTAATATCATTTTCATTATCATATTTATGTAAAGTACCATTATTAATAAAAATTCTCATAAATAATAAAACTAACACTCTTATTAAAATTATCATTATCATTATTATTACTATATTATAACCAGTAAAGATTTTGTACATAAAATATATTTATATTACCTATAATTATATAATAAACATATTAACATATATATATATATATATATAGTATATAATGTAATATATATAGGCAAAATCTGGTACCAATTCTATACAAACTACAATAACAAAAAAATATAAATATTAAATAATTAATAAATGAAAATCTATGTGAATTCTATTATATGTTTTAATAGATATACAATTGATATAGGTTCGTGAATCCGAGGCCAACCATGCATTGTTCAATATAGTCATATGTATTTTTACTACAAAATACAGTATGGTGAGTTTCATTTACCTTTTTACCCTTTATATTTTTGGGCTGAGAATACATGCGTAATTTTTATAACTGATTTACGTAATAGACACAAGTAATTGAAATTACATTATATGGTTGAATGATCGAAATCGAATATGCCCCTTTTTAGTCTGGTAATCTAAGAAT
The DNA here is from genome assembly GCF_046630445.1 of Rutidosis leptorrhynchoides. Lineage (NCBI taxonomy): Eukaryota > Viridiplantae > Streptophyta > Magnoliopsida > Asterales > Asteraceae > Rutidosis > Rutidosis leptorrhynchoides. The sequence goes on from NC_092340.1 coordinate 43,330,170, forward strand.
TAGGGAACAGACACCCTAATTGACGCGAATCCTAAAGATAGATCTATCGGGCCCAACAAGCCCCATCCAAAGTACCGGATGCTTTAGTACTTCGAAATTTATATCATGTCCGAAGGAGGATCCTGGAATGATGGGGATATTCTTATATGCATATTGTGAATGTCGGTTACCAGGTGTTCAATCCATATGAATGATATTTTTGTCTCTATGCATGGGACGTATGTTTATGAGAAATGGAAATATAAAATCTTGTGGTCTATTAAAATTATGAAATGATTATTTATGTTAAACTAATGAACTCACCAACCTTTTGGTTGACACTTTAAAGCATGTTTATTCACAAGTACGAAAGAAATCTTCCGCTATGCATTTGCTCATTTTAGAGATATTACTTGGAGTCATTCATGACATATTTCAAAAAACGTTGCATTCGAGTCGTTGAGTTCATCAAGATTATTATTAAGTCAATTATAGTTGAATATATTATGAAATGGTATGCATGCAGTCAACTTCGATGTTAGGAAAGATTATCTTTTCAAAAACGAATGCAATGTTTGTAAAATGTATCATATAGAGGTCAAGTAACTCGCGATGTAATCAACTATTGTGAATTGTTTATAATCGATGTGGACTTTGTCCTGATGGATTAGCACGGGTCGTTTCAGTAACTGCCAGTTGTAAGAGCTGGTGGGCGCGAGTAGTAGTATATGGATCCATAGGGCTTGATATCCCCGTCCAAGCTAGAGCACTAGCCTTTTAACGGACGTATGCTATTTGAGAAGCGTACACGTTGGTTTGCGTGTGTTATTAAGATGATTATACAAAGGGTATAAATTATATATACGTTAAGTTTAGTTACCAGGGTGCTCAATTTTGTAGAATATTTTGATAAACGTTTCTGGATGAAACAACTGAAATCTTGTGATCCACCTTTATATACAGATTATGCGCAACATTAAAACTATGAACTCACCAACCTTTGTGTTGACACTTTTAAGCATGTTTATTCTCAGGTTCCCTAGAAGTATTTCGCTGTTTGCTTATATGTTAGACAAGCTATGTGCATGGAGTCTTACATGGTATGTTTTTCAAGGAAACATTGCATTCACCAAATCATCACCATGTATCTTATTTTGACTGCATTGTCAACGGAAGTACTATTGTAAACTATTATTTACGGTAATTGTCTATATGTAGAAATCATCAGCTGTCGAAAACCTTTGATTTAAATATTCATTTATGGTGTGCCTTTTCAAAAGAATGCAATGTTTACAAAACGTATCATATAGAGGTCAAATACCTCGCAATGAAATCGATGAATGACGTGTTCGTCCATATGGATTTAGAGCGATCGTCACATTTGGTATCAGAGCGTTGGTCCTAGCAAACCAGGTCTTGCATGAGTGTGTATAACTGATAGTTGTTAAGATGCATTAGTAAGTCTGGACTTCGACCGTGTCTGCATGTTAAAAGTTTTGTTTATCATTTTTGTCGAAAATTACCTGCTTATCATTCTTAAGTCTAGACACGTTTTCCTACATTTATTGCATAAATAGTGTATAGACAAAAATTCATATCTTAGCGTATTTGTTATAGGAAACTTTTCCTGACATCTTCCGAAAATTTCTCCGTAATTTATGGGATTTTGGTATTATATATACATATGTAAATTATGTATTGAAGAATATCAATCTAAGTTCTATAATCTAATTCATATCAAAAATCAATTCCCTAATTATATAAGATGAATCCCGCATCTAGTTCAAATTCCTTAAACTCCGACAGCTATTCCGATATAGATATTCACCTGAATTCCGAAGACAGTGTAACTGGAATGGATCAACCAATCAGCCATCACCTATTCTGGATGAATTGGGGATGGGTTCATAGCTTACTTAATCATTGGAGACAAGAAGAAGGTGATTCCTTCCATCCACCACACTGCCCTCTTGGCGAAGAACCTGAAGCACTTACCCGCGAACCTGTTCGTAATACCATTTTCTCTCTCATCTCCAGAATATCTCGTCATGATCATATACTCTCTCAAATTCTGGATCTTATTTATCCGCTCGTCCGAACCGCCAATCATCCTGGTGTAGTAGAAGAAGTCAACGATCTTCGCGCTCGGGTAGTGGTTTTGGAGAATATGGTGCAAAGGTTACAAGCACCAGCAGAATCACCGGCATCAACAGTACCACCGACAACAACACCAACAGTACCATTACTACCACCAACAACATCCGCATCGCAAACCTCAACTTCACAATCTGTTCCACGAGCATCAACGTCATACGCCCTATAGATACCAAGGAATATCAACAACAACAAACGATGAAGTATTGATTCATAACTTCATCGAAGAAATATTCTGCAGAGAATATGTAGTTTCTAAAATTTTTAGAGATTATATATTGTAAATTAGTAGTGGGCGGATAGAAATAATAAAGTGAAACCCTGACAGGAATAGTACGTAAGGTACAAGCTAGACTTGTTTTACCAACAATATCAACAGTACCCTTAGCCTCACCAGCATAGTCAGTGCTGTCAACATCGCCTCTAACATCACAAGCTCCACCAGTTCAAGAAAGCACCGTGGACATCATTACGAATCAACAACGAGTATACTGTATCAATGAATTATGAAGTAATAACTCAATTCCTCTAAAGAATTTATATGTATATCTTATATATATAAATTTTAAAACCAGCATAAATCTTTTCGTACTAAGCTATTATGTATAAATTGAAAAAGGGTAAATACTACTCGGTTAACTCATATTACTAATATGCTATGATGTACATCCTTCGTTAACGACTTAACCATCATTAACTACAATCTCTGTTTCAACTCAATGAATTCCATTTCATAATAAACCAAGTGTATTATTCAATTACATAATTGATTTTACATTTTCATTTTCGATGTAGTCAAAACTTTCCAGAAAACATCATTTGTGCCTTATAAAGTTCACAAAAATTCCACGCGCATTAACATCCTTCACCGAGGAATAAGAATAAATAATGAAGTATCGATTACATTAGCGAAATACTCCGCAAAGATTATGTAATCTTTAATGTTTTAGAGATTAATCATTTCTAAGTCAAGCCGAAAATCAAATGAGCTTAATATGATATTAACTCATTAAATCTGTGTTACATCTGAAGAAAATATACATACACATATTTTCATAAAGACGGTAATAAAAATTCTTTTGTACAAAGTATTAATTGTGAAATCTTTAACGGTAGGTAATACCCGGGAAATATATAGGTTCGCAATTAATATGTTACACTGTACATTCTTCAACTTTGATTAAAAAATTATTAACAATGCTCACAACGATATACAATCGTTTTCATACAAATTCAATTACATATTATGATATTGACGGATCAGAATCCAAGTCATAACTCTGAACCAGTGACATCATTCTTAGATCTCTACATCTTTCAAAGCTATACTTTGACTTTAAATCTGTGCAAGATCCATTAGCATTGTTTTTACCGAAAATAACCTTGTAATTCCTTTTCAAAGTATCCATTATTATCAACCGTTCAATCAGTCAACGACGACCTTTCAGACTTGTAACTTTGGCATATACGTTTTTGTTACTGGGGAACCTTTCATGTTCCACCACATTAACAGTAAATGTACCAGCAAATTCATTAATATGTGACTTAAAGTCTCTCCGAAAAACCATTATAAATTGTTCATTGAAACCCTATCATATACTCATCCACATCGTGTAACGGTAATTTCCATACCAATTACCGGGAATTAGCAATCAGTATTTCGAATTTCGCAGCAATTCTACGCCAACAGTTATATATATACATATAATGTCTATCTCCTAAACTTATTTAGTTCGAATGCGAAGTTTTTGAAAAACACCCAAACTGCGAAACTAGTTCTACGAATTTTGGAAAAATGCTGATGAAGCAGCAAAAACTGTAAACGACTTTAACGATCGAAAGTTTGATGATAAAGAGAAGTGTGTTGGAAAAGCACAGAAAAAGAGAAGGTTTTGAACTGTAAAACAAGTTGAGCAAACTATGATGAAGGCTGTGGATAAATCACAAAGACTAAGCCTGCCTTCAAAGAATCCAAATGATTCAGTGTCTGCTGAAGTCATTAACGAATACCTTGCTCCTGACTCTAAATCCATTACGAACAAATCTTCTTCACCATCCTTCGATATTAGAAATTCTAAGATATCATCATATCTTTCATTATAAATATCTTCGATGTTTCTGAAGATGAGTTAGTATAATATAATGACACTTGATCAACGTGATTATATTACAGTAAGTCATGCTGAGTTTCTAATGGAACGTGATAAAGGTTCATAGATCATACCCTCATCATGAACCATGTTACATAACTCTTTCATATCAAGAAAATATTTTTCTTGATGATTCGGTCTTTTCCGAATATTCTGGTAATTTGACAAATCAAGATCGTGCCATTACAATTTCTTTCTTAGAACATTAACTATGTTTATTCCGAAATGTATAGCTACGAATTCTGGACCATTATTCGCTTGACTTAAGGTCGGGAAGAGAAAATGAAAGCATGAAGCTCCGAAATATAATGGAAAATATAAAGCCCGATAACAACCCCGAAAATTACAAACCGTGTATATCGATGCGTATAGCAATATAAAGACACGGGAGAATGAAAAACACTATAACCCCAAGGTAATGGTAGAAGAAAATAACTTCCTCTGGTGGTAGATGAAAAAGAAGAATGACAGATATAAAAGTTAGGATTATATCAAGAATCAGAATTGGATGAAGCATTTTACAATCTTTTGGAAGTATGAAATAAGGAAGAAGATGTAGGAATGGTGAAAATAATGAAACGGAAGTGGTTAATTTATAGCGAAATATCAGACATAGAAATCGAGGCAAATTACGCATTTAATCAAAGGAAATCCTAATTTCCGCAATTACCGAAGAATCAAATCTTATTTAGATTATGAAGATTTTCTATTTCTTAAATTCCAGAAATCAATCGTTACTACGTCAAGAGTTAAAATGAATCTCTATTCTCCATTTCACTCTATTACGATAACTTCCCTCATACGCTTCAAGTAATCGGATTGTTTTGTCCATATTAGTCAACGGTGATAAAATTCTATTTATCAACTCATATTCGTCATGAAAACATTTTTATTGTTAGCCATGACGACCTCACTCAAATTTCGGGACGAAATTTCTTTAACGGGTAGGTACTGTGATGACCCGGAAATTTCTGACCAAATTTAAACTTAGTCTATAACGTTTCCGACACGATAAGCAAAGTCTGTAATGTTGAGTCACGAAAGTTTTGGAACTATATTCATGTAATTAATTATTCTTTGACTGTTCTCGAAGATTTACGAACAATATATATATATATATATATATATATATATATATATATATATATATATATATATATATATATATATATATATAACCTATAATAATTCGTATGCATTTGCCACGTGTATCCCTACAAATTACCCTACAGCCTGCTCTATTTCACTATGCTCAGAGGATGCCATCTGTCAAACTACAATTCGTCCCTTTTTAAACCACATCACAGCATACGTTTCTCACTTTCTTTTCCAACCCTAATGTTTTCTCTTTCATTTGCAGGTAACCGTCTCTCATCTTCCACAAAGGAATTAGGGTTACCAAAATCGAGTTTTATCGTCATCCACACACACGCAAAATTAAGGTTCCGAATTTTACCAGCGTTTCTTTCTTTCAGCAGCACAATTCGATTGAAAAACACAAAATTAGGGTTTCTCAAACACAGATTAGGTTTCCTATTTACATCTTAGTGACGATAATTGGAATGATTCAGGGTGATTTCATCAAATTGATTTCGGTTCCAAGACAGGGCATCAAGTATATTTATATAATTTGATTTCGCTTTCTAATCAATGGTATCATCAAATTTTTTTTTTTTATGTTTATAGATAGATTAACTCTATATATTCAAACTTTAATTGTTTATTCCGATTGTTATGAAATTTATGTTATTCAGGATTTTTAATCGACCGGCTTTAACTAATTTCACCTTTGATTATGGTTTTCGACATAATCCAATTGCTTACATATATACCTGTTTGGTAATATTCTAATACAAACCGATACAAACTCCTTTTGGTACTAAACAATGATACGAAACTGATTAGTAAAAATATTTTGTTGGTTGTTATTCTGTGTTGTATAACTTATTGGTGATTCTGGAAATTTTGATAGTGGTTCAGAGGGTTTTAAAATTTCTAATATATCATTACCTCTGATTCTCAAGCTGTTTCAAATGGTGAGTTTCTTTCAATGTAATATTTGTGGCATTTAGCAGCTGTTAAGTTTTATGATTGTGTTTTGTACTAAGCTATTTTGATTTTATTTTTTAAGTTGCAGCAACTAATATTGAATGCCCCTTGTAGTCATCCGTTTTATGGCGATCGTATTTACCACAAAAATAAGTTAGAAAGAAGACGTGATAAAAGGACAACCACAAAAATAAGTTACATATGGTGTATCAAAATTTCAGTATGTATGCAAAGCCTCTAAATAAGCATATTTTATGTGTCCATTCACTAATATATACAATACTGTTTGAAGTGGTTTTAATGGTGTCATATGTGTAGGTTAGCAATCTCTTTTTTTCTTGAAGGTATGCTTCCTTTCCCCGATTAGGTATTTAACAGTATTAATTTTGAATGTTATTTTTTCACTTATTGAATCAATTTATGTGTATTGTAAATCGGCTTTAACGACTATCAAAACTATAATCATCTTTTGTGTATCGTTATTTTTTACACTTATTGAATGTTATTTTTATCTTATTCTTATGGTTATAGTTAATGAGGGGAAAATAGATTCGATTTTATAGTTTTGCCTGGACTGTTGAATGTATAATTGTATATGATGATATGAATTCTACTGGGTTACATTTGTTGACATAGCCATTGTTTCCTTGCTTACACTGTGCTACAAATATGACTATTTTTTCACTTCATTTTGTTGCTTGATTGCTCAATTTTTTGTTTACTTGTGTTGACTTTTGGCCTGACCTTTTGGGGTAAATGTGTACAGATGGCGGACGAAGTGTTTCATGTATATCCTATGAATAAAATAGGAGTAAAAATTATGATGACAAATAATGAAGAATTGTTTAAACATGGTCAAATTGTCAAAGTAGTTTCTTGCAAGCATTTAGATTAAGCTTTAAGAATATTTGAATTTGCCTCTTTCCTATATGTTGTCGATGGCACACTTAGTTTTGTTGCTGCAGAAACTAACCCCCAGGTAATCAATATCAATGAGCCTATGTGAATTTGCCCGTGTTTGATGCAAGCATCATGATTTAAGATTTAATTTATAGCTATTAACAATGTAATATATGCAGGTTTTTGGTGGTGGTGGTTTTACTGCGGCGGTGGTAGTGGTGGTTTTACGCCGGCATCAGTGGTGGGTTTACGGTGGCTGTGGTGGTTACTTTCCTGGTTGAACCGATATCAAACGAAATGAAGGTGATGTAGAAGGTAAACTGAAATTGCGTTCTCTCTTTCATCGTCACAATATTCTTAGATTTTCATTTTCGATTAGTTTTGGCTGAAATATTGATTTTTTGTTGTATGAATTTTGTTATAATTTTAGTAATGGTTTCGATTTTTTACTTTTGTGGTTGTTTTATGAAGGTTTGAAACACATTTCAAATTTATCAGTTTCTTGAAACAGGGTTGCCATACCCATAGTAGGTATTATTTCTATGGTGATCAATATCGGTTTGATTGGAAACGATAAAAAATATATTAGGTGAAACTTGCAGATATTATGATTGGTCCCTGTGTTTGCTGTTGTGGCACTGTAGCTGCTTCTTGCTGAATTCTACCTACTGCAACCAGCTATGTTGTCGTATGCTATTGATTAGTTATATTTCTATCCTACACAACTACTGGCTCTTATGTATATAGATGACTGGTACCACATCAAGTTCGAGTTTAAAGTTGTTTAGGATGAGCTGCCTTCATATCCAAAGTTGGCTATATTATGGTGTTATAAAGTTAGTCTATTTTGATTATCATCAACGTATCATGTGGTGGTCTTTTGCTGCTAAGGTTCGTTTTAAGTGCAAATGGTTCATGGTTTACATGGGTGGCAGAGTTACAGTAGGTATTATCACTGGGTTTTTGGGAACATTCTTGTGATTAAGTGCAGGTATTTCTGTTGTGATGGAGTTCATAATACCAATTGGTCATGTTGGTGGTTTTTGCTGGTTCCCTTAGATTTCAATTATGCTAAAATGAAGACATCAGTTATGGTCTATGGGGGTTCTGTTCCAAGGAGACAAGTGGTATTTCATATGGGATTATTATCTTGGTGGCACAAAAAGCATAGACGAAAAGAATTTGCATGGTGTTAAAATCTATCTCAACTGCATTGGCTTGAATGTTATTATGTGTTTTAGAAAATGTATCCTGATCAATGTCCTTTGTTTTGGTAATGTCCTTTGTTTTTGGTAATTCTAATATGTATCATAATACTAGAAATTGGGATGTACACTAGAGTGTCCTTTTGTTTTCTTCTGGTCATTCTTTACCATCTTTAGGTCATCTTGTATAAGTGTTTTGGTTGGTCACTAGAATCAACTCCTCAGGTATGCCCCTTGTATCTGTTCCATGTTTTTTTCTTTCTAATGGATTTTTTTTCAGGGCAATGTCCCCTTATCAAAAAAATTTAGTAGCACCTGGTTGTGTATAAGTTAGTTTTTTAACTATATAGTAACATGGTGTGTTTTATATAAACTGGAATGAAAATTCATCTAACTTTTGTGTAATGCAACAGTTTGTGTTCTATTGTGAGTATGACACATTATTGGCCCTTTCATATAAACCCAAAGGCTTCCATGCAGTAATGGTAGAAAATATTACCAATTGTAATACCATTTTTTCATTCCAATGATTGTAGGTGTTATTATACTACAAATTCGATACACTTTATTTTGTAAATGGGTTGAAATTGCCACGTACTTCAATGGATGTTCTTGATGAAGAAATGTGTACTAATTGTTTTAGTCTACTCTTTGATGCTGTTCTTTTTATATTCAAAGTCAATGCTAAGAGGAGGAAGGCTTAAATAGGCTGATGAATCGTGTAGAATAACATTAGAAACAGTTGAATCCGCATTACAAATTAACTTGATGGATTTCATAACTTTTCTTCGTATATTAAACTTGAAAGAATTGTTAATAAGTATTTTAAGGTCATGTCGGGACCTTGTGCATATTTCGCTTTCGTGTGTTATACACAAATTTGTTTAGAAGCTAAGCATATTTTAGAGATAAAATTTTCTTCGTGTGTATTAATCGTTGATTTTGGTTTGGTTATTTTCTTAACTAATATATATAGTTTTATAGTGATATATTTGGACATACGGTATTTCTTTTACTTTGGTTTTTTATGCAATGCATTTGAATAAACAGCTAATTTCTATATGTCTTTCATTTATTCTTGATGTTTTTTCCTTAGGCATTTAACAACTGTTAATGACTTTGAACCATTTCTTATAGTATATGTAAATTTGTAGAAAAATCTTTGTATTACTTCTTACAAGCAATTATTTATTTATTTTTTTTTGAAAGGCAAACTCACACACACCATTAACACGAACTTTTACAACCACAAAAATGTCCCAAGTGGGTTTTGAACATTCAACTTCTTGGTTGGAGGGCCACCACGATACCGTTGGTCTAAATGCCCTTTTGGTTTCTTACAAGCAATATTTTCATCAATCTCGATAGTTAAATTAAATCTAACATATATACTTGTGTTATTTGTGCATTTTTCTAATTCTCTTATATGTTACCTAATAACTTTTCATATCTTGGAGCAGGCTGTATTAGCATAAATTCAATCCAACCTTCAGATTGACTCGATCTTCCTTCTACATAGTATGCACATTCACAACATTTTCATAATTGCGTTCTTGCCAACAAGCAGCACATCATTGTAACGACCCGACCAAAACCGTTATTGACGGCGCCGTTAACTTAGGTCCCGTTGCGTGGTCGTAGTCCCTATATGAGACTCGTTTGACCAAAATTATGTCGCATTCATTTGAAAGGTACAAGACTTGCAAGTTTAGTTTACAAAACCGTAAGACAACAAGTCTAAGTTTACAAAAGTCATAAAGTATAAATGAAATAACTTGCGACATAATTAGTTTAAAAACACAGTTGCTATAAATAGCGTAAGTATGTAAACAAAAGTTTGAATCCAAAAGTGCTATCCCTAGCGTATGCATGCATGGTTGACTCCAATCAAGTAATCAAAGAGTGCGGAAGCATGTATCAAGTAGCCAAGTATGAACCTGAGAAAACATGTAGAAAACTGTCAACGAAAAACGTTGGTGAGATCATAAATGTATTTGTGAAAGTATGTTTTTGAATCACAAGGTTTAGTATCAAGGCGTATACATCTCTAAAGATGTGTTTGTAAACCATAAGATTTAGTATAAAGTGAATATCAAGCGTATACATCCCAAAAGATGTTGTCTGTATCACGAGCACCCAATTACCAAAGCTTAACTGAATCTTACCTCTGCATAATAGTGTTAGAACCTACACTATATACCGAAAATACGTTTCATCCGTCAGATGAGGGTTCGTCAAACCCGCATGGCCACACAACATAATTTCTCGCTCACACCCTACAAGTGTAACTAACGGTAATTGAACTTGAGGATTTTCGTTCTAACTCGTATGTATCTTTGCTCTTGTATTCGCATTTGTATTCAAAGTATGAAAGTATAAACCGTATAAATGTATATAAAGTATATGTTTCTCAGCCCACGATTTAAAAGTATAAAAGTATTTGCAAAGGTGGGACTATGATCTCACCTCGAGTGCACGAGTATAAAAGTACTTCACAAAGTAACGTATGCATGAAAGTTGCTTAGCCTTGACCTAAACAAGTAAGTTGTGTCAATTAACCGGTTACGATACAAGGTCGGGTGAAATGTGTTCAATTAGTCCTATGGCTCGTTACGACTCGATTAAATATAGCATGTGAATCAATTTGTCAAGTTTCATACAAGAATCACGTATAAAAGCATGTTAGAACGATTGCATAAAAGTTTGGTTAAGTTTGACTAAAAGTCAAACTTGGTCAAAGTCAACGAAAAAGTCAACACATTCGGGTCGGGTCCCGGACTATTTTTCTATGCTAGTTATTCATATACAAGTATATTAGAACAAGTTTCATGTGAATCGGAGGTCGATAGCTAGTCAAACATTTCACGTGAAAAGGGACAAAATGAGCAGAATCTGGCCAGGCCAGTTCGCGCGCCGCGCGGGGATGGGGCGCGCCGCGCCACCATCTGGGCAGACCCTTTTCTGTTTTTCAAAGTATGCGCGAACCAAAACTCTTTCCAACCCAATTCTTGACCCGCAAACACCCAAAACATGTGTCTTATATCATCGGAAAGGTATTTTTACAAGAAATACAACTAAACACAATTCATCAATCACAAACATCATTTACAATAGCCGAAATCTCATTAAATGATCAATAAAAGTCCATTTTCAAAGTTTCAAGTTCATCAATCGCATTTTAAGTTTCGGGAATCCAATTCACACATATGATATGCCGTTTTGAAGGTAATGAAGCATACATTACTACTAAACACTAACAATTAACATTTCATGGCATTCAAGCATCAAAAGTTCATGTCAAGAACTATCAAACCCTAGTCAAACATCACAAAATCCTTAATCGGGTTTTTGAAGTTTTCTTAATCAACCTACACATCAAAATGTAGCTAATGATACTAGTAACACAATTAAAACATGAACTTTAACAATTAAACAACTTTTAATCATCCAAAATCAAAGATTAAGCTAACCCACTTCAAAAGTTCAAACTAGTTACTCAAATCAACAAATCGAGCAAACAAAACATATATTCATGCTAGACACGAGCCATAGACACTAACTAACACAATTTCAAGTCAAAAACACGAATTTATAGAAATCTAGAGTTTTTAGAAAGTTACCCAAACTCGGTGTAGTTAGTATCAAATCGTAGAGAATGATGAGAGGATCAAGAATATGTAGTCGGATTTGTTGTGAGCTTCCAAGATTGAATTTAGATGATGAATGAATGGAATGGGTTTATGTGTGTGTTCTTGAGATGGAGAGAAAAGAGATGAGGGAGATGATGGAATGAATGAATGGTGGAAAAATGGGTTGACTAGTTGACCTAGTCAACTAGTTTGCCCATTTGGCAACTCCGGTCCCTCGAGTTTCAAAGCGGGTGCGGAATTTAACCGATCGAATATTTTTAAAACGCAAGTTAACGAGAGATGTTGTAATCGAGTAACGGGATTATCAAGAACACTAGTTAACGAAGTGTACAAATATAGGTGACGAGAGATGTCATTAAAAAAAAGACGGTGTTAAAATAAATTTAACGGAAAAACGCGGGATGTTACAATCATCATATATATTCAAGTGTTTGAATGCACCCAGACAACTATAAATTCTCCTATTGTAAATAACTTCATCTCTGTATGCCAAACAGGTCAGTTTTGAACTTCTAAATTAACATACATACATGTTCCCTTAATGATTACATATATGCATCATAATATTACCAATTGAAATTTTAACTCAAACGTATCACAAATCAAAATATTATAATTTTATAACTTTACAAGTAAGATTTTCATGTCTGAAAGTTGTTGTTCTTGCATAATATATTGGAAAAAGTGTCAAACTTTTAACCGCTAATTCATGGGTTTATAGGAAAACGTTTACATGAATAACATTGATATTTTTTTGTCACTAACGATGTTTATGAAACATGCGTTACTAAATATATTGTAAGTTGTTGATATCAATTTTAAATCAACCGTGCAACGCACGGGCTATTAAGGCTAGTATATATATATATATATATATATATATATATATATATATATATATATATATAACGATAGTAACATTCGATTATTGATTCGATTGATATTTAGATAAGTTAACTAAAACATTTAAGATGAACCAGTAAAACACTAATTTGCTACAGTATTTTTTTTTGAATTGCTACAGTGCCCGAAAAGCTACAGTGTTTTCGAAAATCACTATTTGCTACAGTAAAAAAACTTTGCTACAGTAGCTTTGCTACAGTAAACACTATTTCAAAATTAAAATGTATATATGTATATGTATATACTACAAGACGATGATTTATAGAAGTAAATGACCAAAACACTCAAATGTATAAGTTACATCTCGAGTGGTATAGTTTATGGATAATTTAAGTCTAATTTTTGACAAAGGTACGACTCACGAAACGAAAAATACAAGTTTTCTCAGCGTACGAAGGGACATTCGAAAAACCGGAACTGGGACATAAGTCGAGTGATGACGTACGACTTATCGGAACAAAATTTACAAGTCAACTATGCACGTGAATTTAATATAATATATAATAAATTATATAAATTATATTTATATTTATTTAATATGTCGACAAACAAAAAGTTAAAACAATGTGAGCTGTAAAACTCACCCATGTGATCGCATGGGTATAAGTCTGGAAAGCCATGCGATCGCATAGCAACCAGGGACAGGCCAAGTACTATAAATTGCTCGATCTGTGGCTCGGTTTACACATACATATAACAATATTACTCCGTAACATATTATTAATTATATTTATTATTATATTTATATTTATATTATTATTATTATTATTATTATTAAAGATTAATATTATTATTAATCTTATTATTAGTAGTATGAGTATTATTATTTATACATAAAATACTACGACGAGGTCATGAGCGTGTCACTTTCAAAATATGTTTTCGAGCGGGATAGAGCTAAGGAAATTATGGGTTATAGCTATGGAGGTTATGGGTAATGTACGTGGGTATTATTGGAAAATCAAACCTAGTGTTTATCATCTCTGTTGCGTCTACGTACTTTCCTACAATATTGAATCACAATATTGATACGTGAGCATTCATATCTTATCTTTTATATATTAAGTGTGTATCCATGTCTAGTGCTCGAGTATATATATGTTTATGTATGCTTGTATACTAAATTTCATCGTTAAATAGTTTATAATGAATCACGAATTAAATACATATATTACTGATTAAAGGTATATGATATGCATGTCGTTGGAAAGCTGGCGAAAAATCAATAACATTTCATTTAGAAACCGTGTAATTTCGGTGAACGAATTAAAAGTTATGATCAACTGAATTATGATTAACGTTAATTGAAATTGCTTTTGAATCTGCAATTGATATTTAAACAACTTGTTAATAAGATTGATAAAGTGGATTTTTGAATATTACCAACCGAGTAAATGAATCCTTATATAAGGTACGTCTCGTTTTGTTGAACTATTGTCAAAATTGACCTTATGAAACGACTTTGGATAACTTTTGTATGTCGATCTCGAGCATTAGGATTGTGATACACTATGACCTGACCTAGCTTGATAGACAATTATTGACCAACATATGTTCTCTAGGTTGAGATCTACGGTTATTTGGTATTCCAAGTTTCGGTCACATTTCGGTGAACGACTTTATGTGCTGCTAAGATGAGTTTCATATGCTCCCTTTTTAATTGCTTTTGCAATCTATATTTTTGGGCTGAGAATACATGCACTTTATTTTAAACGCAATGGATACAAGTACATACTAAATTATACACTGAGTTTGAACCAAAAATCCCTTAGCTTTGGTAACTAGTAACTGTCAGTTATAAGAGCTGGTGGGCGCGAGTAGTAGTATATGGATCCATAGGGCTTGATATCCCTGTCCGAGCTAGAGCACTAGCCTTTTAACGGACGTATGTGAAATGTCCCGTTCTTATTGATTAAAAACGTTCCATATTAATTGATTTCGTTGCGGGTTTTGACCTCTATATGAGACATTTTTCAAAGACTGCATTCATTTTTAAAACAAACCATAACCTTTATTTCATAGATAAAGGTTTTAAAAAGCTTTACGTAGATTATCAAATAATGATAATCTAAAATATCCTGTTTACACACGACCATTACATAATGGTTTATAATACAAATATGTTACAACAAAATAAGTTTCTTGAATGCAGTTTTTACACAATATCATACAAGCATGGACTCCAAATCTCGTCCTTATTTAAGTATGCGACAGCGGAAGCTCTTAATAATCACCTGAGAATAAACATGCTTAAAACATCAACAAAAATGTTGGTGAGTTATAGGTTTACCCTATATATATCAAATCATAATAATAGACCACAAGATTTCATATTTCAATACACATCCCATACATAGAGATAAAAATCATTCATATGGTGAACACCTGGTAACCGACATTAACAAGATGCATATATAAGAATATCCCCATCATTCCGGGACACCCTTCGGATATGATATAAATTTCGAAGTACTAAAGCATCCGGTACTTTGGATGGGGTTTGTTAGGCCCAATAGATCTATATTTAGGATTCGCGTCAATTAGGGTGTCTGTTCCCTAATTCTTAGATTACCAGACTTAATAAAAAGGGGCATATTCGATTTCGATAATTCAACCATAGAATGTAGTTTCACGTACTTGTGTCTATTTTGTAAATCATTTATAAAACCTGCATGTATTCTCATCCCAAAAATATTAGATTTTAAAAGTGGGACTATAACTCACTTTCACAGATTTTTACTTCGTCGGGAAGTAAGACTTGGCCACTGGTTGATTCACGAACCTATAACAATATATATATGTATATCAAAGTATGTTCAAAATATATTTACAACACTTTTAATATATTTTGATGTTTTAAGTTTATTAAGTCAGCTGTCCTCGTTAATAACGTACAACTAGTTGTCCACAGTTAGATGTACAGAAATAAATCGATAAATATTATCTTGAATCAATCCACGACCTAGTGTATACGTATCTCAGTATTGATCACAACTCAAACTATATATATTTTGGAATCAACCTCAACCCTGTATAGCTAACTCCAACATTCACATATAGAGTGTCTATGGTTGTTCCGAAATATATATAGATGTGTCGACATGATAGGTCGAAACATTGTATACGTGTCTATGGTATCTCAAGATTACATAATATACAATACAAGTTGATTAAGTTATGGTTGGAATAGATTTGTTACCAATTTTCACGTAGCTAAAATGAGAAAAATTATCCAATCTTGTTTTACCCATAACTTCTTCATTTTAAATCCGTTTTGAGTGAATCAAATTGCTATGGTTTCATATTGAACTCTATTTTATGAATCTAAACAGAAAAAGTATAGGTTTATAGTCAGAAAAATAAGTTACAAGTCGTTTTTGTAAAGGTAGTCATTTCAGTCGAAAGAACGACGTCTAGATGACCATTTTAGAAAACATACTTCCACTTTGAGTTTAACCATAATTTTTGGATATAGTTTCATGTTCATAATAAAAATAATTTTCTCAGAATAACAACTTTTAAATCAAAGTTTATCATAGTTTTTAATTAACTAACCCAAAACAGCCCGCGGTGTTACTACGACGGCGTAAATCCGGTTTTACGGTGTTTTTCGTGTTTCCAGGTTTTAAATCATTAAGTTAGCATATCATATAGATATAGAACATGTGTTTAGTTGATTTTAAAAGTCAAGTTAGAAGGATTAACTTTTGTTTGCGAACAAGTTTAGAATTAACTAAACTATGTTCTAGTGATTACAAGTTTAAAGCTTCGAATAAGATAGCTTTATATGTATGAATCGAATGATGTTATGAACATCATTACTACCTTAAGTTCCTTGGATAAACCTACTGGAAAAGAGAAAAATGGATCTAGCTTTAATGGATCCTTGGATGGCTCGAAGTTCTTGAAGCAGAATCATGACACGAAAACAAGTTCAAGTAAGATCATCACTTGAAATAAGATTGTTATAGTTATAGAAATTGAACCAAAGTTTGAATATGATTATTACCTTGTATTAGAATGATAACCTACTGTATGAAACAAAGATTTCTTGAGGTTGGATGATCACCTTACAAGATTGGAAGTGAGCTAGCAAACTTGAAAGTATTCTTGATTTTATGAAACTAGAACTTTTGAAATTTATGAAGAACACTTAGAACTTGAAGATAGAACTTGAGAGAGATCAATTAGATGAAGAAAATTGAAGAATGAAAGTGTTTGTAGGTGTTTTTGGTCATTGGTGTATGGATTAGATATAAAGGATATGTAATTTTGTTTTCATGTAAATAAGTCATGAATGATTACTCATATTTTTGTAATTTTATGAGATATTTCATGCTAGTTGCCAAATGATGGTTCCCACATGTGTTAGGTGACTCACATGAGCTGCTAAGAGCTGATCATTGGAGTGTATATACCAATAGTACATACGTCTAAAAGTTGTGTATTGTACGAGTACGAATACGGGTGCATACGAGTAGAATTGTTGATGAAACTGAACGAGGATGTAATTGTAAGCATTTTTGTTAAGTAGAAGTATTTTGATAAGTGTCTTGAAGTCTTTAAAAAGTGTATGAATACATATTAAAACACTACATGTATATACATTTTAACTAAGTCGTTAAGTCATCGTTAGTCGTTACATGTAAATGTTGTTTTGAAACCTTTAGGTTAACGATCTTGTTGAATGTTGTTAACCCATTGTTTATTATAACAAATGAGATGTTAAATTATTATATTATCATGATATTATGATATATAATATATCTTAGTATGATGTATATACAGTTAAATTTCGTTACAACGATAATTGTTACATATATGTCTCGTTTCGAAATCATTAAGTTAGTAGCCTTATTTTTACATATGTATTTCATTGTTAATACACTTAATAATATATTTACTTATCATTTAACATAATTAACCAAGTGTATCAATATCTTAATATGATTCATATGTACCTTGTAAGACGTTGTTATAACGATAATCGTTATATATATCGTTTTCGAGTTTCTTAAATTAATAGTCTCATTTTTATGTATATAACTCATTGTTAAAATACCTAATGAGATACATACTTATAATAAAAACATGTTAACTATATATATAACCATATATATGTCATCGTATAGTTTTTATAAGTTTTAACGTTCGTGAATCACCGGTCAACTTGGGTGGTCAATTGTCTATATGAAACATATTTCAATTAATCAAGTCTTAACAAGTTTGATTGCTTAACATGTTGGAAACATTTAATCATGTAAATATCAATCTTAATTAATTTATATAAGCATGGAAAAGTTCGGGTCACTACAGTACCTACCCGTTAAATAAATTTCGTCCCGAAATTTTAAGCTGTTAAAGGTGTTGACGAATCTTCTGGTAATAGATGCGGGTATTTCTTCTTCATCTGATCTTCACGCTCCCAGGTGAACTCGGGTCCTCTACGAGCATTCCATCGAACCTTAACAATTGGTATCTTGTTTTGCTTAAGTCTTTTAACCTCACGATCCATTATTTCGACGGGTTCTTCGATGAATTGAAGTTTTTCGTTGATTTGGATTTCATCTAACGGAATAGTGAGATCTTCTTTAGCAAAACATTTCTTCAAATTCGAGACGTGGAAAGTGTTATGTACAGCCGCGAGTTGTTGAGGTAACTCAAGTCGGTAAGCTACTGGTCCGACACGATCAATAATCTTGAATGGTCCAATATACCTTGGATTTAATTTCCCTCGTTTACCAAATCGAACAACGCCTTTCCAAGGTGCAACTTTAAGCATGACCATCTCTCCAATTTCAAATTCTATATCTTTTCTTTTAATGTCAGCGTAGCTCTTTTGTCGACTTTGGGCGGTTTTCAACCGTTGTTGAATTTGGATGATCTTCTCGGTAGTTTCTTGTATAATCTCCGGACCCGTAATCTGTCTATCCCCCACTTCACTCCAACAAATCGGAGACCTGCACTTTCTACCATAAAGTGCTTCAAACGGCGCCATCTCAATGCTTGAATGGTAGCTGTTGTTGTAGGAAAATTCTGCTAACGGTAGATGTCGATCCCAACTGTTTCCGAAATCAATAACACATGCTCGTAGCATGTCTTCAAGCGTTTGTATCGTCCTTTCGCTCTGCCCATCAGTTTGTGGATGATAGGCAGTACTCATGTCTAGACGAGTTCCTAATGCTTGCTGTAATGTCTGCCAGAATCTTGAAATAAATCTGCCATCCCTATCAGAGATAATAGAGATTGGTATTCCATGTCTGGAGATGACTTCCTTCAAATACAGTCGTGCTAACTTCTCCATCTTGTCATCTTCTCTTATTGGTAGGAAGTGTGCTGATTTGGTGAGACGATCAACTATTACCCAAATAGTATCAAAACCACTTGCAGTCCTTGGCAATTTAGTGACGAAATCCATGGTAATGTTTTCCCATTTCCATTCCGGGATTTCGGGTTGTTGAAGTAGACCTGATGGTTTCTGATGCTCAGCTTTGACCTTAGAACACGTCAAACATTCTCCTACGTATTTAGCAACACCGGCTTTCATACCCGGCCACCAAAAATGTTTCTTGAGATCCTTGTACATCTTCCCCGTTCCAGGATGTATTGAGTATATGGTTTTATGAGCTTCTCTAAGTACCATTTCTCTCATATCTCCAAATTTTGGTACCCAAATCCTTTCAGCCCTATACCGGGTTCCGTCTTCCCGAATATTAAGATGCTTCTCCGATCCTTTGGGTATTTCATCCTTTAAATTTCCCTCTTTTAAAACTCCTTGTTGCGCCTCCTTTATTTGAGTAGTAATGTTATTATGAATCATTATATTCATAGATTTTACTCGAATGGGTTCTCTGTCCTTCCTGCTCAAGGCATCGGCTACCACATTTGCCTTCCCCGGGTGGTAACGAATCTCAAAGTCGTAATCATTCAATAATTCAATCCACCTACGCTGCCTCATATTCAGTTGTTTCTGATTAAATATGTGTTGAAGACTTTTGTGGTCGGTATATATAATACTTTTGACCCCATATAAGTAGTGCCTCCAAGTCTTTAATGCAAAAACAACCGCGCCTAATTCCAAATCATGCGTCGTATAATTTTGTTCGTGAATCTTCAATTGTCTAGACGCATAAGCAATCACCTTCGTTCGTTGCATTAATACACAACCGAGACCTTGCTTTGATGCATCACAATAAATCACAAAATCATCATTCCCTTCAGGCAATGACAATATAGGTGCCGTAGTTAGCTTTTTCTTCAATAACTGAAACGCTTTCTCTTGTTCATCATTCCATTCAAATTTCTTCCCTTTATGCGTTAATGCAGTCAAGGGTTTTGCTATTCTGGAAAAGTCTTGGATGAACCTTCTGTAGTAACCAGCTAGTCCTAAAAACTGGCGTATGTGTTTCGGAGTTTTCGGGGTTTCCCACTTTTCAACAGTTTCTATCTTTGCCGGATCCACCTTAATACCTTCTTTGTTCACTATGTGACCGAGGAATTGAACTTCTTCCAACCAAAATGCACACTTTGAAAACTTAGCGTACAATTCTTCCTTCCTCAATACTTCTAACACCTTTCTCAAATGTTCACCGTGTTCTTGGTCATTCTTTGAGTAAATAAGTATGTCATCAATGAAAACAATGACAAACTTGTCAAGGTATGGTCCACACACTCGGTTCATAAGGTCCATGAACACAGCTGGTGCATTAGTTAAACCAAACGGCATGACCATAAACTCGTAATGACCGTAACATGTTCTGAAAGCAGTCTTTGGAATATCATCTTCTTTCACCCGCATTTGATGATACCCGGAACGTAAGTCAATCTTTGAATAAACATACGAGCCTTGTAGTTGATCAAATAAGTCATCGATTCTCGGTAGTGGGTAGCGGTTCTTGATGGTAAGTTTGTTCAACTCTCGGTAGTCGATACACAACCTGAATGTACCATCTTTCTTCTTGACAAACAAAACAGGAGCTCCCCACGGTGATGTGCTTGGTCGAATGAAACCACGCTCTAAAAGTTCTTGTAATTGGCTTTGTAGTTCTTTCATCTCGCTGGGTGCGAGTCTGTAAGGAGCACGAGCTATTGGTGCAGCTCCTGGTATAAGATCTATTTGAAATTCAACGGATCGATGTGGGGGTAATCCCGATAATTCTTTCGGAAATACATCGGGAAATTCTTTTGCAATGGGAACATCATTGATGCTCTTTTCTTCAGTTTGTACTTTCTCGACGTGTGCTAGAATAGCATAGCAACCTTTTCTTATTAGTTTTTGTGCCTTCAAATTACTAATAAGATGTAGCTTCGTGTTGCCCTTTTCTCCGTACACCATTAAGGGTTTTCCTTTTTCTCGTATAATGCGAATTGCATTTTTGTAACAAACGATCTCTGCTTTCACTTCTTTCAACCAGTCCATACCGATTATCACATCAAAACTCCCTAACTCTACTGGTATCAAATCAATCTTAAATGTTTCGCTAACCAGTTTAATTTCTCGATTCCGACATATATTATCTGCTGAAATTAATTTACCATTTGCTAATTCGAGTTAAAATTTACTATCCAAAGGCGTCAATGGACAACTTAATTTAGCACAAAAATCTCTACTCATATAGCTTCTATCCGCACCCGAATCAAATAAAACGTAAGCAGATTTATTGTCAATAAGAAACGTACCCGTAACAAGCTCCGGGTCTTCCTGTGCCTGTGCCGCATTAATATTGAAAACTCTTCCGCGGCCTTGTCCATTCGTGTTCTCCTGGTTCGGGCAATTTCTAATAATGTGGCCCGGTTTTCCACATTTATAACAAACTACATTGGCATAACTTGCTCCGACACTACTTGCTCCGCCATTACTCGTTCCGACACCATTTGTTCCTTTCGTTCTGTTAACCTCTGGTCCGTAGACCTCACACTTCGCCGCGCTATGACCATTTCTTTTACACTTGTTGCAAAATTTGGTGCAGAACCCCGAGTGATACTTTTCACACCTTTGGCATAGATGCTTCTGATTGTTGTTGTTGTTGTGGTTATTATTGTTGTTAAGATGATTGTTGTGGTTGCTGTTGTTGTTGTTGTTGTTGTTGTTGGGCCGTTTGTTGTAGTTGCGATTGATGTTGCGATTGTTAGGATAGTTGTTGCGATTATTGTTATAATTGCTGTTGTTGTTGTATTGGTGATTCTTATCACCGTTTTCCTCCCACTTTCTTTTGACTTGCTTCACATTGGCCTCTTCAGCAGTCTGGTCTTTAATTCTTTCTTCAATCTGGTTCACTAGTTTGTGAGCCATTCTACATGCCTGTTGTATGGAGGCGGGCTCGTGTGAACTTATATCTTCTTGGATTCTTTCCGGTAATCCTTTCACAAATGCGTCGATCTTCTCTTCCTCATCTTCGAATGCTCCCGGACACAATAGGCACAATTCTGTGAATCGTCTTTCGTACGTGGTAATATCAAATCCTTGGGTTCGTAACCCTCTAAGTTCTGTCTTGAGCTTATTGACCTCGGTTCTGGGATGGTACTTCTCGTTCATCAAGTACTTGAATGCTGACCACGGTAGTGCGTACGCATCGTCTTGTCCCACTTGCTCTAGATAGGTATTCCACCATGTTAACGCAGAACCTGTGAAGGTATGCGTAGCGTACTTCACTTTGTCCTCTTCAGTACACTTACTTATGGCAAACACCGATTCAACCTTCTCGGTCCACCGTTTCAATCCGATCGGTCCTTCGGTTCCATCAAATTCCAAAGGTTTGCAGGCAGTGAATTCTTTGTAGGTGCATCCTACACAATTTCCTGTGCTGCTAGATCCAAGGTTATTGTTGGTATGTAGCGCAGCCTGTACTGCGGCTATGTTTGAAGCTAGAAAAGTACGGAATTCCTCTTCATTCATATTCACGGTGTGTCGAGTAGTCGGTGCCATTTCCTTCAAAATAGTTAAATGGAACAAGTTAATCATACAGAATATTAAGAGTAGTTAATAGTATTTCGTAGCATAATATGAACTCATTTATAAAAGCTTTTTCTTCATATTAGCGTTTTATAAGTTTAAATTCGGGTAGTACCTACCCGTTAAGTTCATACTTAGTAGCTAATATACAATTCAACTACTACAATTCTATATGAAAAACTGATTATAATAATATTTCGCGTTCAAACTTTTATACAATATTTTACAAACTTACAATACCGCTTATTTTACATAAAGCATGAAATATAGCACACAATAACTTTGATACAAGATAGTTGTGAAGATAATTCTAGCTAGTACACAAGTCGTTCAGCAAAGGCAATAAAGACACGTAATTCATACGTCCAGAAACAAGTCATGCATTCTGGTTTTACTAGGACAACTTCCCATCCTTGGTCTTGTGGAACATAACCGTTATGGCCGTTGATAAGACAGCGTGTTGTAACGTCGTCAAAGGGACGAGGGTTACGTAATGTCCAACAGTCCCGTAACAATCTAAAAACCTCATTTCTTACCCCAATTACCGACTCCGTCACTTGTGGAAACGTTTTGTTTAATAGTTGTAGCCCGATGTTCTTGTTCTCACTTTGGTGAGAAGCGAACATTACTAATCCGTAAGCATAACATGCTTCTTTATGTTGCATGTTAGCCGCTTTTTCTAAATCACGAAGTCCAATATTCGGATATATTGAGTCAAAATAATTTCTTAACCCGTTGCGTAAAATAGCATTTGGGTTCCCCGCAATATATGCGTCAAAGTAAACACATCGTAACTTATGGGTTTCCCAATGTGATATCCCCCATCTTTCAAACGAAAGTCTCTTATAAACCAAGACATTCTTGGAACGTTCTTCGAATGTCTTACAAACTGATCTCGCCTTAAATAGTTGTGCCGAGAAATTCTGACCGACTCTAGACAAGATTTCATCAATCATGTCTCCGGGTAGGTCTCTTAAAATATTGGGTTGTCTATCCATTTTGTGTTTTTAAACTGTAAAATAGACAAGAGTTAGATTCATAAAAAAAATACTTATTAATACAAGCAATTTTTACATATATCATAAAGCATAAGCACACTATATTACATATATTACACCACACGAATACAACTATCTTATTCCGACTCGCTCGTTTCTTCTTCTTCGGTTTTGGTTCGTTTTGCCAAGTTTCTAGGGATATATGATGTTCCCCTAATACTAACTGTCGTTTTCCACAACGGTTTAGAAAAACCTGGTGGTTTAGAGGTTCCCGGGTCATTGTTACAACTTAAGGACTTCGGGGGTTGACGATACATATAAAGTTCATCGGGGTTGGAATTAGATTTCTCTATTTTTATGCCCTTTCCCTTATTATTTTCTTTTGACTTTTTAAATTCAGTTGGGGTAATTTCTATAACATCATCGGAATTCTCGTCGGAATCCGATTCATCGGAGAATTGGTAATCCTCCCAATATTTTGCTTCCTTGGCGGAAACACCATTGACCATAATTAACCTTGGTCGGTTGGTTGAGGATTTTCTTTTACTTAACCGTTTTATTATTTCCCCCACCGGTTCCGATTCTTCATCCGGTTCCGATTCTTCTTCCGGTTCCGATTCTTCTTCCGGTTCCGACTCTTCTTCCGGTTCCTCTTCGGGAACTTGTGAATCAGTCCACGAATCATTCCAATTTACATTTGACTCTTCATTATTATTAGGTGAGTCAATGGGACTTGTTCTAGAGGTAGACATCTATCACATAATATCAAACGCGTTAAGAGATTAATATATCACATAATATTCACATGTTAAAAATATATAGTTTCCAACAAAATTTGTTAAGCAATCATTTTTCAAGTAAACACGGTCGAAGTCCAGACTTACTAATGCATCCTAACAAACTCGATAAGACACACTAATGCAAAATTCTGGTTCTCTAAGACCAACGCTGGGATACCAACTGAAATGTCCCGTTCTTATTGATTAAAAACGTTCCATATTAATTGATTTCGTTGCGAGGTTTTGACCTCTATATGAGACATTTTTCAAAGACTGCATTCATTTTTAAAACAAACCATAACCTTTATTTCATAGATAAAGGTTTTAAAAAGCTTTACGTAGATTATCAAATAATGATAATCTAAAATATCCTGTTTACACACGACCATTACATAATGGTTTACAATACAAATATGTTACAACAAAATAAGTTTCTTGAATGCAGTTTTTACACAATATCATACAAGCATGGACTCCAAATCTTGTCCTTATTTAAGTATGCGACAGCGGAAGCTCTTAATAATCACCTGAGAATAAACATGCTTAAAACGTCAACAAAAATGTTGGTGAGTTATAGGTTTAACCTATATATATCAAATCATAATAATAGACCACAAGATTTCATATTTCAATACACATCCCATACATAGAGATAAAAATCATTCATATGGTGAACACCTGGTAACCGACATTAACAAGATGCATATATAAGAATATCCCCATCATTCCGGGACACCCTTCGGATATGATATAAATTTCGAAGTACTAAAGCATCCGGTACTTTGGATGGGGTTTGTTAGGCCCAATAGATCTATCTTTAGGATTCGCGTCAATTAGGGTGTATGTTCCCTAATTCTTAGATTACCAGACTTAATAAAAAGGGGCATATTCGATTTCGATAATTCAACCATAGAATGTAGTTTCACGTACTTGTGTCTATTTTGTAAATCATTTATAAAACCTGCATGTATTCTCATCCCAAAAATATTAGATTTTAAAAGTGGGACTATAACTCACTTTCACAGATTTTTACTTCGTCGGGAAGTAAGACTTGGCCACTGGTTGATTCACGAACCTATAACAATATATACATGTATATCAAAGTATGTTCAAAATATATTTACAACACTTTTAATATATTTTGATGTTTTAAGTTTATTAAGTCAGCTGTCCTCGTTAATAACGTACAACTAGTTGTCCACAGTTAGATGTACAGAAATAAATCGATAAATATTATCTTGAATCAATCCACGACCTAGTGTATACGTATCTCAGTATTGATCACAACTCAAACTATATATATTTTGGAATCAACCTCAACCCTGTATAGCTAACTCCAACATTCACATATAGAGTGTCTATGGTTGTTCCGAAATATATATAGATGTGTCGACATGATAGGTCGAAACATTGTATACGTGTCTATGGTATCTCAAGATTACATAATATACAATACAAGTTGATTAAGTTATGGTTGGAATAGATTTGTTACCAATTTTCACGTAGCTAAAATGAGAAAAATTATCCAATCTTGTTTTACCCATAACTTCTTCATTTTAAATCTGTTTTGAGTGAATCAAATTGCTATGGTTTCATATTGAACTCTATTTTATGAATCTAAACAGAAAAAGTATAGGTTTATAGTCAGAAAAATAAGTTACAAGTCGTTTTTGTAAAGGTAGTCATTTCAGTCGAAAGAACGACGTCTAGATGACCATTTTAGAAAACATACTTCCACTTTGAGTTTAACCATAATTTTTTGATATAGTTTCATGTTCATAATAAAAATCATTTTCTCAGAATAACAACTTTTAAATCAAAGTTTATCATAGTTTTTAATTAACTAACCCAAAACAGCCCGCGGTGTTACTACGACGGCGTAAATCCGGTTTTACGGTGTTTTTCGTGTTTCCAGGTTTTAAATCATTAAGTTAGCATATCATATAGATATAGAACATGTGTTTAGTTGATTTTAAAAGTCAAGTTATAAGGATTAACTTTTGTTTGCGAACAAGTTTAGAATTAACTAAACTATGTTCTAGTGATTACAAGTTTAAAGATTCGAATAAGATAGCTTTATATTTATGAATCGAATGATGTTATGAACATCATTACTACCTTAAGTTCCTTGGATAAACCTACTGGAAAAGAGAAAAATGGATCTAGCTTCAATGGATCCTTGGATGGCTCGAAGTTCTTGAAGCAGAATCATGACACGAAAACAAGTTCAAGTAAGATCATCACTTGAAATAAGATTGTTATAGTTATAGAAATTGAATCAAAGTTTGAATATGATTATTACCTTGTATTAGAATGATAACCTACTGTATGAAACAAAGATTTCTTGAGGTTGGATGATCACCTTACAAGATTGGAAGTGAGCTAGCAAACTTGAAAGTATTCTTGATTTTATGAAACTAGAACTTTTGAAATTTATGAAGAACACTTAGAACTTGAAGATAGAACTTGAGAGAGATCAATTAGATGAAGAAAATTGAAGAATGAAAGTGTTTGTAGGTGTTTTTGGTCGTTGGTGTATGGATTAGATATAAAGGATATGTAATTTTGTTTTCATGTAAATAAGTCATGAATGATTACTCATATTTTTGTAATTTTATGAGATATTTCATGCTAGTTGCCAAATGATGGTTCCCACATGTGTTAGGTGACTCACATGGGCTGCTAAGAGCTGATCATTGGAGTGTATATACCAATAGTACATACATCTAAAAGCTGTGTATTGTACGAGTACGAATACGGGTGCATACGAGTAGAATTGTTGATGAAACTGAACGAGGATGTAATTGTAAGCATTTTTGTTAAGTAGAAGTATTTTGATAAGTGTCTTGAAGTCTTTCAAAAGTGTATGAATACATATTAAAACACTACATGTATATACATTTTAACTGAGTCGTTAAGTCATCGTTAGTCGTTACATGTAAATGTTGTTTTGAAACCTTTAGGTTAACGATCTTGTTGAATGTTGTTAACCCATTGTTTATTATAACAAATGAGATGTTAAATTATTATATTATCATGATATTATGATATATAATATATCTTAGTATGATGTATATACAGTTAAATGTCGTTACAACGATAATTGTTACATATATGTCTCGTTTCGAAATCATTAAGTTAGTAGCCTTATTTTTACATATGTATTTCATTGTTAATACACTTAATAATATATTTACTTATCATTTAACATAATTAACCAAGTGTATCAATATCTTAATATGATTCATATGTACCTTGTAAGACGTTGTTATAACGATAATCGTTATATATATCGTTTTCGAGTTTCTTAAATTAATAGTCTCATTTTTATGTATATAACTCATTGTTAAAATACCTAATGAGATACATACTTATAATAAAAACATGTTAACTATATATATAACCATATATATGTCATCGTATAGTTTTTATAAGTTTTAACGTTCGTGAATCACCGGTCAACTTGGGTGGTCAATTGTCTATATGAAACATATTTCAATTAATCAAGTCTTAACAAGTTTGATTGCTTAACATGTTGGAAACATTTAATCATGTAAATATCAATCTTAATTAATTTATATAAGCATGGAAAAGTTCGGGTCACTACAGTATGCTATTTGAGAAGCGTACACGTTGGTTTGCGTGTATTATTAAGATGATTATACAAAGGGTATAAATTATATATACGTTAAGTTTAGTTACCAGGGTGCTCAATTTTGTAGAATATTTTGATAAACGTTTCTGGATGAAACAACTGAAATCTTGTGATCCACCTTTATATACAGATTATGCGCAACATTAAAACTATGAACTCACCAACCTTTGTGTTGACACTTTTAAGCATGTTTATTCTCAGGTTCCCTAGAAGTCTTCCGCTGTTTGCTTATATGTTAGACAAGCTATGTGCATGGAGTCTTACATGGCATGTTTTTCAAGGAAACGTTGCATTCACCAAATCATCACCATGTATCTTATTTTGACTGCATTGTCAACAGAAGTACTATTGTAAACTATTATTTACGGTAATTGTTTATATGTAGAAATCATCAGCTGTGGAAAACCTTTGATTTAAATATTCATTTATGGTGTGCCTTTTCAAAAGAATGCAATGTTTACAAAACGTATCATATAGAGGTCAAATACCTCGCAATAAAATCGATGAATGACGTGTCCGTCCATATTGATTTGGAGCGATCGTCACATTTAATGATTATTATATGTCTACAGGGATCGTTGTTGAACATCCAGTTGCTCATGTGCATACACAAAATTGGTTTAGCTGAATCAATAATTAAAAGCATGCAACTAATAGCTAGACCATTAAAAATGAGTACATAACTCTTAGATTTTATATGAGGACATGCAAATTTACATGCTGCGACTTTATTTCACATTAAATAAAGCGCGACTCATAAATATTCTCCTCTACAACTTGATCTTGGCCAAGAGTCAAATATTTCACACCATTAAGACATTTGATTGTGTAGTGTATGTTCTAGTTGCACAACCACAACGCACTAAAATGGGTCTTCAAAGGAGGATGGGAATATATGTTGGATATGAAACATATTCAATTATAAGATATATTGAACCCATGACGGGTGATGTTTTTACAGCACATTTTGCTGATTGTCATTATAATGAAAAATTGTTCCCTATATTAGGGGGAGAAACGAAAAATAAAGAAAAAGATGTTTCATGATGTGAACATAAATTAATGTATCTTGATTATCGCACAAAAGAATGCGAAAAGAAAGTTCAAAAATAATAATAAAGAAAAAGATGTTTCATGATGTGAACATAAATTAATGTATCTTGATCATCGCACAAAAGAATGCGAAAAGAAAGTTAAAAAATAATACATATGCAAGAACTTGCAAATAAATTACCTGATGTATTTACAGATACAAAAAGTAGTGACTAAATCATATATACTAGCAGTAAATG
Organism: Rutidosis leptorrhynchoides; assembly: GCF_046630445.1. Taxonomy (NCBI): domain Eukaryota; kingdom Viridiplantae; phylum Streptophyta; class Magnoliopsida; order Asterales; family Asteraceae; genus Rutidosis; species Rutidosis leptorrhynchoides. Next base: position 43,359,836 of record NC_092340.1, read on the forward strand.
CTTCAGCTAGAATTGAAATTCTAAAAGCTGGCAATAATGTCACTCATGAGTCTTTGCCACGCCAGAAATGTGGGAGACCAATTGGTTCCAAAGATAAAAATCCTCGAAAAAAAAAATCAGCCGATAATGAGGTAAAAGAAAGTGTTCAAGAAAAACCACAAATCAATACTCCTTCTGCAGAGGAGATTGATGATGTCAATAGGGAAATTGTAATCAATTATGCACATTCAAAAAATATTATGGAACCGAAATGGCATGAAAAATCTTAATGAGATATTTTCATATAATGTTGCATATGACATCATGAATGATGATGATGATCCAGAACCAAAATCTGTCAATGAAAAATAGACATGATTGGGATCATTGAAAAAGAACAATACGAGCTGAATTTGAATCGCTCAATAAAAGAAAAGTTTTCAGATCTATCGTTCTCAGACCTAAAGATGTGAAACATGTGGAGTATAGATGGATTTTTGTGCGAAAAAGAAATGAGAAAAATGAAGTTAACAAGGTACAAAGCTAGACTTGTAGCTCAAGGTTTTTCTCAAAGACCGGGAATTGATTATGAGAAAACTTATTCTCCTGTTATGGATGCAATTACTTTTAGATACTTAATCAGCCTGACAGTTTCTAAAAATTTAGAAATGCATCTCATAGATGTTGTGACTGCTTATCTATATGGATCACTTGATAGTGACATATATATGAAGATACCTGAAGGATTTAAGGTATCAGAAGCAACCAATGCAAAACCCAAAGAAATGTACTCAATCAAGTTACAAAGGTCTTTATATGGGTTGAAACAATCGGGTCACATGTGGTATAAATGATTAAGTGATTACTTGATAAGCAAAGGGTATACCAATAATCTTATTTGCCCATGTATTTTCATTAAGAAAACAACATCCGGATATGTGATCATAGCTGTTTATGTTGATGATCTTAACATCATAGGTACAAATAAAGAGATCCATGAAGCCATTCAACTTCTAAAGAAAGAATTTGAAATAAAAGATCTCGAAAAAACCAAACATTACCTTGGTTTGCAGATTGAGCATATGCCTAATGGTTTACTTGTACATCAAACAACTTATGCAAAAAAGATTTTAAAACGTTTCAATATGGACAAGGCAAAACCATTAAGTACTCCTATGGTTGTTAGATCTCTTAATGTTGATACTGATCCACTTCGACCATGTGAAGATCATGAAGATATTCTGGGACCAGAAGTACCATATCTTAGTGCAATTGGAGCTATTATGTATTTTACAAATTGTACAAGACCTGACATTTCTTTTGCAGTTAATTTGTTGACAAGGTTCAACTCAGCCCCTACAAAAGACATTGGAATGGGATCAAGCACATATTTTGATACCCTTCAGGAACTGCTGATTTTAAAATTATTTTATTCTAACGAATCAAAATAAGATTTGGTTGGTTATGCTGATTTTAAACACTTGTTGCTACATCATCAAATCATGTCGAAGTGATTGCATTACATGAAGCTACTCGGAAATATTTTTGGTTGAGATCAATGACACAACTCATTACTGATTCTTGTGGATTAGAACGCGATAAAAGTCCAACAACTATCTATGAAGATAATGCAGCTTGTATAGCACAGATGAAAGAAGGGTACATCAAAAGTGACCGAACAAAACACATACCTCCCAGATTCTTCTCATACACTCAAAATCTCATTAAGGACAACCAGATTGAAATGAGATATGTGTAACCCAGCAAAAACTCTGCTGATCTTTTCACGAAAGCACTTCCAACTGCTATTTTCAGAACACACGTTCATAATATTGGCATGAGACATGTTCAAAAGATGTAACAGCTGAAGCGATGTCTACTTGAGGGGGAGTCAACTCCCAGCTGCACTCTTTTTTCCTTAGCTAAAGTTTTTTCTCACTGGGTTTTCTTTAGCAAGGTTTTTAACGAGGCAGTAATTTATAGTTGATCTTCAACAAAACAAAATTGCTATCCAAGGGGGAGTGTTATAATAATAATAATAATAATAATAATAATAATAATAATAATAATAATAATAATAATAATAATAATAATAATAATAATAATAATAATAATAATAATAATAATAATAATAATAATAATAATAATATGGATAGTCAATTTTGGTGTATACATCTAGTCAATTTTGGTACATAAAGTATGTATTTTTATATTGAGATTTTAGACTATAAATACTCATGAATGCAAGCATTAAACTTGCACCATTTCTCACACTTATAAAGTGTTTCTTTCTCTCCATTATCATATTTGTTCTTACACTTCATTATTAGTATTCTTAATCAAGAATCAAACCACTAAAGGTAGTTATAAGCCTACTGAATTATAACATAAGAATCAAACCACTAAAGGTAGTTATAAACCTACTGAATTATAACAAGATAAAGATACTAAATGAACAAAGCAAAAAATTTCAATTTTTTTCTCTAAAAAAATGAAAACAAATACATTTAAAAAAAATGCCATCAATCGAAAGCTATAAAAATTAAATCCGAAGAGGCTCGTATCTAGAAAACAACAAACAAGCTATAAATTATCTATAACCGAGCCTCAACGTATTTTAAATAAACCTTAACAAAACGTACAAAAACTACATAAGCACATCAAATCTACAAAAAGAGCATGAAACAAAAAAACAAGACTAAAGTAAACACCATTAACGAACTTTGGGACCCGTTTTTTCATTTTACTATTCACGGTCTCGCGTCTAATGTCCTTGCTTGACCAATTATCAAACTTGAAAGATGGAACGTTAGAAGAACCATCGCCGACCAAGATAGTCATTGAAGGATCCATCAATTCACAATTCACGGTTTCTTGAAAAAAGCCTTCGCTAGCCGAGTAAATACCCCCAATTGAAGAAGCACCAACATGATCGTCAACTTGAGCTTTTCAAAACATTTTTTGCAACGCATCTCGAAAATCTAAATCTTCGTTGTCGTGTAAATTGTACTAGATCGACCCGGCCCTCATCTTCGCGTTCCTACTTGATCGTTGAGCCTTTTGACCAACGTCACCTTTAGACCCCACAACCTTTGACTTCATCCTATTCTTTTAATACCAAGCTCGGCAAAAAAAAATTCACCAACTTTTATTGCAATAATAAATAGAACCTAAATCCATTAAACATATATTCGTTGAGTCCTTTTTAAATTTTTCTAAACATGGTCCTAAAAACTATAAATGCTTAAGAAAACAATTTAAATATAGGTGATCGATGATACATTATTGTTAGTAGAGTGGTTAATAAAAAGTTAGGGTAGTAGTTATTTACAAGTTACAACAAAATTAAACATGACTTAAAATCTTAAACATAGGTTATATAAACTACTTTTTTAACATCAATGTATGAGTATGAACAAATATTATAACAAAACGACTCCCTAGCGAGTAGCTGTAAGAGGATTATAACGAATTTAACAGTCAATCGTTATGGGTTATATTTCGTTGAGTATATATTTAACTTACAAAATTAATTTTAAAAAAATATTAAACATGTGAATAAATTAAATATTAAATGATTATTCTTATTAACTAGAAAAATACCGGCTCGCGCGATGCGGCGGGGCCTTTCGGATTGCATGTTCATATTTAACGTAGCGTTATGTATTTACAGAATTAAGAACACGTTGTTACGGGTATGTTTGGAAACATGTGGTTAGTACCTAGTACACCAATGGACGCCGCGTTTTTAACGTCGGGAAAATCGCATTAAAAGGGAAAAGAACCATCGATATGATGTGGTTAGTTTAGGTTGTTTATTATACGTGTACGTATATATATAAGAAATATCTAGAAATATTTAACGTTTTCTAAAAACAATCCGTTTCGCGCATAGGTAGTTACTTTGTGTTCGTAAAATTATTTCGAGATAAACAGTGAAGTCGAAAAAATTTAACACGCGGCGAGAGGGAAGAAACATCTCATTGAAAATTTGGGTGGAGTTTGTTAAAATCTTTTTTATAAAATAACGGTTTTACACTTTTTACCCTTAAAAACTTTGCACATTTAACATAGTTTGGGGGACTATTTTAAAAAGTTATTGTGTGATGTCGTTTTCAAGTTGTTGAAACGACTAAAGTTTGGGTGACAATTAATAATAACTAGTAAAATGGGCCCGCGCGATGCCGCGGGACCTTTCGGGTTAACGCGAGCCGAGCGGGAAGATATGTCCCGTTGAGTATTGAATAGAATCCGAGGTATTTAGCGTTTTTTTAGAAGTGTCCGTTTCGCGTATAGTTAGTCCCGTTGTGTTCGTTAGATTTTTTTGAGTTGAACGGTTGGTTCGAAAAAAATTAACGCGAGCCGAGCGGGAAGATATGTCCCGTTGAGTATTGAATAGAATCCGAGGTATTTAGCGTTTTTTTAGAAGTGTCCGTTTCGCGTATAGTTAGTCCCGTTGTGTTCGTTAGATTTTTTTGAGTTGAACGGTTGGTTCGAAAAATTTTAACGCGAGTCGAGCGGAAAGGTATGTCCCGTTGAAAATCTGGGTGAAGTTTAATTAAGTTTTTTTATTAAAATAGTGATTTTACACTTGATACCCCTGGTTTGAGGGTTGGGATGTAACTTTTTACATTTTTTAGGGGGTGTTTTGTATTTTTTTTCTATTTTTTTTCTTGTTGTCGTTTTTGGGGGAAATTGGGTGGGGGTTGGGATAAAACGACCAAAATTTGGGTGTTGGTTAGTATATATGGTAATAAAATAAAATAATAATAATAATAATAATAATAATAATAATAATAATAAAATAATAATAATAATAATAATAATAAAATAATAATAATAATAATAATAATAATAATAATAATAATAATAGTAATAGTAGTAGTAGCAGCAGCTGCTTATAAAACCGAAAATCATAATTTGTACAACTAAAAGTCAATAGAAGTTTTATTGGAATTAAAGCATTGATCCTATATTCATTGCTCACTTTGTTAGTTAACATGTAATTACATTGAAATTTCGAAAGTAAGACAAATCTACGTAATGAAATGAACAAATGAAACTATACGAGGATATATATATTTTAAGAGAAACTAAAAGTAAAGATATATATATATATATATATATATATATATATATATATATATATATATATATATATATATATATATATATATATATATATATATATAATGGATACACCTTACAGTTATGTCAATTATAGTAATATATTTGTATATTCAATTATTTCGGGTGAAAACGGGTTCATCATGAATTACAAATTTTCAACCACATCTGATCCACTAATCTCATCATCCATATCCAAATCCATAGATCGGATGTTAGGTCACCCATATCCGCTTTTAGTGAATCGAATCGGATGGATAGTCATCGAATCTAACTTCCATTACCATCTCTAGTCATATAAAAAGGAAGATATCAAATTTACTTACGTGGAAGACTTATGTAACTCACTTTTTTTTTAATGGCAAATTTTGGCATCGAATACTCTCATTTGTGACTCACACACGCTAGGTAGGAAACTCCAAGGATTGACCCGGGTTGCTTGGCAACTAATCGCGGGTTCCGGATTGCTTGGCAACTAATCGCGAAAAAATCCTGAAAAACTTCCCCCTTATCGGAATTGAAAACTACTCAGACAATGCCTCGGTGTTGACTTATGTAACTCACTAATTAGTAAAATCATTTATCATTTATAAACATTATAGTTTAGCATTTTATATAAGAAAAACTAACTTTCATCCACAATAGACATCATGTACATTAAATCGGACTAATATCCATATCATCATGACTTGCTCGCTGAAGACGAACCCATAAACAAATTTTAAAACACGATCTCTCGAGCTTGAGTGGACATATAAATTACACACTTTCGCAAGCCAGCCAACATCACACTGCTAAAACGAACTTAACATACTTCTATTTGTTGGATAAAAGTTTAAAATGTCGGAGATAATTGATTAAGACTTGTAAACCATAATTTCATATCAGAAGTTGAAAGAAACAAATGCATGTTTATAATCTTATGGCAACCTCTCTCTATCACAAATTAGTTTTAAAGTACTAAGAAACTCATTAGCTTATATATATGACATGTTGTTGGGCTAGAGTGATTCTATAAATGGTATCAGAGCTATGGTTATAGTCTGATTGTGGATGGTGCAACATCGAAGCAGGTTAGCAGAAAGAAAGCAGTCGCAAGCATAGCTAAACCTTAATTGATTTTAGAGCACTATAAAAACGAGTTTATAGAATGGGTGTTGACTATCCAATTCATAGATGATGAACAATAAGTTGGTAATTTCTGCCATAGGTCGAGAACAACAATGGTTGTAACTGAAATACTTGTATTTCTTGATATATATTATTGTTTGCTTTTAAAAAAATTGGTGCCATTTTTTTTTTTTTTTTTTTCTGTGAGTGCTTCATCAACTGTGAATTTGATTATTATGGGCAATAACTTTTATTTATATTGTTTTATTTTAATTATATTATATGTTATATAAGCTACAGTAAACTTGAGAAAAGGATAAGTGGGGTTTACTTTTTTATTTTATTATTTTTGCAAGTTGGTGTATTTTGAATTGGACAGGGAAACTTCCAGTTTTGTTTGGAAAGGATAAGGTATTTGCATATATAATGATTTGATTTGATGTCCTTTTATCGTGTTTTCTTACAAGACAAAGCATATGCAATAATGCAATTACGCATAGTGATCCTTAAGGGGAAAATAATCTTTACAAAAAAAAAATTAGGCAAAAAATAGTCCTTTAAGATGTAGCAGTATCATATAACGTTTTAAAGGTTGTTTTGCAACGATAATAAATTGTTATTTCATGTTTTTGTTTTTCGAATCACGACTATTCAATTATACAAAAAACTCAAATTTTGTTGCTTTTTCATCAAGGAAAGTTATAGTAACTACTGTACATTTTACCTTTTTATATTTCTACTTAATGGGATCGGGTGTTATAATTTGTTGTTGTTGTAATTGTTACAAGCTATTGAAGAATCTCAAGAACGAAAAAACAATTAATAGTTTAATACTACGATATTGACAACATCGTTATATCCATAATCCTCGAAAGCTATACTTTATACAGTTTTGATATTATAAATCCGGATTTGAACTCCGGTTTATTTACGATACATTTAATAATCTTTATTATATGATATTAACGCGAAGAATAGTCAATATCTAACACCTTCAACTTAACGTGTACATTTAAAGCACTATACATCATAAATCTTGACAAAAACCACAATACAAACCTGGGATCTGTAGATCAAAGATCAAGATTAGACCGATGCTTGTAAAATTAAGATACTAAATCGAGTACTCACCAAACGAAAAACTAGAGTTTCGGCTATAAGAATAATAAGCCCATAGTTAGAGATATACTAAAAAGTGTGTATGATACCAAGTTGAAGATATACATTTCCAAGAGGATTATAAGTAACAAGTAAAGAGTGTTGTGCAGCCAGATCAAATAATGAAGAGATTGAGGTTATGATGTATGACAATAAGGTGGTGATTGGTACCATTTTTTAGAGGTTTGATCAAGTGAGTGTTGAGTGTGTCTTGAGGCTTATATTTGAATTATGATTGCCATTGTTTTGCTTTGCTTTCACTTAAACATAATATAGAAAAAGCATTAGTGGGGTTGGCTTTGATTCAAGTGTTGTATAAGTTGATGCATGAATTATGAGGATGTTGACATCAAAGTTTTTTTTTTTTGCAAAGTTATTCCTACTAAAGTAAAATGGTGATACGTTTAACCCTCTTATTTTTCCTAAACATCAAATTAAATATAATAAGGTCGGATTCAAAAATCAAGATTACAGTTTATTGTTTATTTTGCTTTATTTGTACAAGTTTCCTCTTCAATTTTCCGATCAAGGCTAGTGATGGACCACTTTCTTTAAACCTATTTCTTGATGTTGAGTACTTTTGACAGAGTTGTAGTTCCTTCTGGTATGTTTTGTTGTTGGGCATGTATTTGCAGATGACTGATCTTGTTTTAAAGTAGGTATTTTGCACCATCAAGTATGGGTCAGTTGCTCGGGTGATCTCGTAATTGGGTCCTTTGGTACCTGTTGTTGTTGGCAAATTTTTTTTTCTTCTTCCAGATTTGCAAGTATCTTTGATAGATCATAATCGTGTTAGCTTTGATTCGGAGTACTTCCCTTTATTTTGGGGTGTTGATTTGGTAGTTTAAGTGATGGGGTTTATGGCTATTTGTTCGATTTAGGGGTATAAGTGGGTTTGGTCGATGGTGTAGTATTGGTTCTTAGTTGTAGATGTCTCTGTTGGTTGAATATTGGTTAATGAACTAAACGACAAACTTAAGTATGATTAACCAAAGAATATGTTTTGATGCTGACACATACATATGCATAAGTGATGACTGACATCTTAACAAAAACATGCAAGGTCACTAATTCATACTTTATCTTGCAAACGACCAAGTCAAACATAGCTTAAAGAATGAAATTAAAAGATCAGCTAAATACACGGTCAAGGTACGGTCGACCGTACAGCCATCCGCAGAACCCCAAACTGAATTGCAACGCACTTTTATGAAGAAAAAAAAAGTTGCACGGTCGCCACCACGGTCAACGCAGTGCGACCGCTGTTTTCTCTGTTACCAATTTTGACCAAATAAAGTTTGACTAGTTCCCGACATCTATAATTCATGAAACCTTTCTCAACATGTTTAGAATAGATGCCTTCTCCATACTCAATTGAGTTTTGGTCATAAAAACACTAATTGTGGTTAATTACGCCTAATGACATCTTAATGACAAATTAACCAAGATTAGGCATATCACACCCCTAGTTAGGGCCTGGGCGAAATGTGACTTAATATCAAATAAACCAACATATTATAATATACGAGAACAATATTAAATGATAAAATAAACTTTATTGAGTACGCAGCGGAATAAATGAAATGTCGTTACAAATGAATAAAGTAAATGTTCAAATGCAAAAGTAGTAAATGCGATATCTCTTGATCCTATGTCCAAATAGCATCACATAAGCAGTAAGTAAGAAAGCTTGAATCAATCAGCACCTGAGACAAAACGTGCTAAAGTGTCAACCAAAAGGTTGAGTAAAGTTCATAGGTTTAACAAACAAGTTTGACCGTTGTTTTAGACCACAAGATTTAGTTTGTAAAGTTGATCTCTCAGGATCAAAAAGTTATGCCAATGCGTGATATTTAGACTAAATGTTCAAGTTTGCCCCAAAGACAAGTTGTGTATATACTTGTCGGTTTAATTTCATTATTAAGTAATACAATGACTTGATCAAATGTATCAGGGATGTTACTCCCGATAGGCCTACCCCCAATAATTAAGCATGCATTCCGAGCAATTAAAAATATCACTGTAGGGACTTAGTCGGACATAGCCGGGTATAGCATAGTTTTAACAGTTGGCACTTGTGTCTAAATTGTAAATAGTAAAAGTAGCATGTGTCTCACCCCAATAAAAGTAAATAAGTTTGCTATAAATAAAGAGTGGGGCTATGAATTCACCTTAGTAAGTAGAGAGATGAGCTAGTTATTCCTCGAAATAGAAAGTTGGATGAGTCAGCAGAAAAGTCAACCTATTGACATTCAAGAGTAGTAAGTGTTTTGCCCAAGTTTAAGTTTAAGTATGTAAGTGTTTAAGTATAGTTTGTTTTACTAAGTTTCCATTCTTAGTAAGTTTCTACTTTTAGAAAGTTTCTATTTTTAGAAAGTTTCTATTTTTAGTAAGTTTCTCATTTTAGTAAGTTTATAATTAGAAAGTTTCTATTTTAAAAGTGTTTCCATTTTAGGATACTTGCCATATTAGATATACTTCCAATCACCCCTTTCCCTTCGAATGGCTATTTCAGGTCTAGGGACTTGAGCTATAGGATCCTTTAAATCGAAAAATCCAAACCCTTCCGCCTAGAGTTTCTTAGAAACCATTCGTCAAGAAAATTCGAAGATCTATATATATCTAATATATATCCAAAAATGTTTTTATGCGTTATAATATTGGTAGTATAGTATATGTGTTAATAATAGTATAAGTGTAAGTGTTAAATAATAGTATAAGTAATATTAGGTTTTCATTAATTAATTAGGTTTAATTAATTAGAGTAGTAATTAATGATTATGGTTTAGTAATTAATAACTAGGGTTTAATAATTAATTAGGTTTTTAATAAACTAGGGTTAGGTTTAGGGTTTTAATTAAAGTAGTATAGTTTAGGTGTAATTAGGATTTAGTATATATATATATATATATATATATATATATATATATATATATATATATATATATATATATATATATATATATATGTATGTAACTCGTGTATATGTATGTATATATATATATATATATATATATATATATATATATATATATATATATATAATATATTTTTTTACATGTATATATGTATGTATCGATATGTATATGTATATATGTAGGTTTATTTTGTTTCCTTAATTAACACAAACAAATCTCCTAATTGTTATCTAGGGTTTTGAAGATCAAACTTTCCTTCCCCTCCCCCCCCCCCCCCCCCTTTTTTAGTCGACATACATACATACATACATACATACATACATACATATTAATATATATATATATTTTTTCATGTATAGATCTAGGTGTGTTTATGTATATGTTTATGAATAAGTTTATAACATGAACATGAATTAAACAAAACTCAAAGTTTATGTAAATAAGTTAGGGTTTATGTTATACCTTTGAAGATTCGAAGACGACTAACAAAGAAAAGATGAACACGATGAAGATTGAAGATCAAAGCCTTTGAAGATTCGAAGAACACCTCGAAGATTCTTGAAGAACACGATGAAGATTTCTTGGAAACCCTTGAAGGTGGTGGTGGATTTCGATGGTGGTGGTGTTGGGGTTATCGGTTTTGAGCCGAAAATAGGGAGAGAGGGGAGAGAGTTTTGAGAGAAAATTGTTGTTGTGATTTGGTACAATGAAAAGGTTTATGTTAGGTCTCTATTTATAGGGAGGATAGGAAAATTCTAGAATTAGGATTAGGGTTAGATTTACTTAGGGAACAAGTTAGACTTGGAGAGGAAGTAATGGGGATCATGGGTGCCAAAAATTAGAGGGGTATTTTAGGCAATTCACTATTTTTTTTAAAATTTCGGCTAGGTTAAACAAGGAGGGAGTTTTGGGATTTTTCACTTTAAACCTTATACTTTAGATTAGCTTAATAAATCTCTAAATTTGTTTAAGACTTAATTAAGTTATATACATTAAACTTTAATTTATTACCTTTTGTTCACGAGAATTATTTAGCTTATCATTTCCGTATTTTATTAACTTGTTTATTACACAAAGTTAATTATTATATTTTATAATTCTTAATGCTTAACAATCGTTAATTAATGTTTAATTGTTAAGTTTAATTATATAGTTGGGCATTTAATAAAGAAAAATATAGAATGGAAAAATTGAGGGTCGTTATAGTACCTCCCCGTTATTGAAAACTTCGTCCCGAAGTTTTAGGAAGATTCCTCGTTTGCATCAGCAGTTGAGAAGAGATAGGGATAGTTCCATTTCATGTGGTCTTTGCGTTCCCAGGTATATTCGGGGCCTCTACGCAAATTCCAACGGACTTTAATGATAGGTATGTTGCTTTTACGTGTTTGTTTGACCTCTCCTTCCATGATCTCTATAGGTTCTTCAATGAAGTGCATTTGCTCATTAATGCGGATATCATCCAAAGGAATAACGAGTGTGTCATCAGCAAGACATCGTTTAAGATTTGAGACATGAAACACATCATGTACTTGACTAAGTTCAGTTGGTAGTTCTAATCGGTACGCCACGGGACCGACTCTTTGAGTGACTGTGAAAGGTCCAACGTATCGTGGATTGAGTTTACTTAGTTTACCGAAGCGGACAACACCTTTCCAAGGGGATACTTTCAACATGACTTTATCTCTAACTTGGTATTCGATGTCTTTTCGTTTCTTATCGGCATAGCTCTTTTGTCGGCTACGGGCAGATTCTAAACGTTGCTTAATTTGTATGATCTTTTCGGTAGTTTCGTAAATGATTTCAGGACCAGTTAAATGTCTGTCCTCGAGTTCGTCCCAACACAAAGGGGAACTACATTTTCGTCCATATAAAGCTTTAAAAGGTGAACCTTAATGCTGGAGTGATAACTGTTGTTATAAGAAAATTCAACCAAAGGTAGATGTCTATCCCAACCTTTGCCGAAGTCGATTGCACAAGCACGTAGCATATCTTCCATGGTTTGAATAGTTCGTTCACTTTGACCATCAGTTTGCGGATGATAGGCTGTACTCATGTCAAGTTGAGTTCCAAGAGCAGATTGTAAAGTTTTCCAAAATCTGGAAACGAATCGACTGTCACGATCAGAAATAATCGAGATAGGAATACCATGACGTGAGACAATTTCTTTAATATAAAGCTGTGATAATTTCTCCATCTTATCGGTTTCTTTGATCGGTATGAAATGCACAGATTTAGTAAGACGGTCAACTACGACCCAAATAGTATCGTTACCGTTCGAAGTCTTAGGTAACTTAGTAACGAAGTCCATAGTGATGCACTCCCACTTCAACTGCGGAATATCGGGTTGTGTCAACATACCAGAAGGCTTTTGATGTTCGGCCTTGACTTTCAAATAAGTGAGACATTTGCTAACATAAGTAGTAATGTTGGATTTTATGTTAGGCTACCAGTAGAATTCCTTCACATCGTGATACATCTTACTGGAACCGGGATGAATAGAATACATAGTCTTATGTGCTTCATCCAAGACTAGTTCACGGAGATTACCGAAGTGAGGAACCCAAATTCTGTTGCCAAAGTACCGTGTACCATTAACTTTCACTTGAAGTTGGTTCTCGAAACCAATAGGTCATTCACCTTCGATAAGTGTCAGTTTAATAGCTTCCAATTGAGCTTCATAGATTCACGAGATAATATTTGATTTGATCTTCAGGTTTAGAGCACGAACACGTTTAACATCATCTTTTAGACTAAGGGCATCGGCAACTACATTCACCTTGCCAGGATGATATTTCAGCTCACAGTGATAATCGTTCAATGTCTTGAGCCATCGGCTTTGCCTCATATTCAGCTGTTTTTGATCAAAGATGTGTCAAAGACTTTTATGGTGAGTGTACACCATAAAATGGGTACCATACAGATAATGTCTCCATATCTTTAATGCAAATACCACGGCACCTAACTCAAGGTCATGTGTGGTATAGTTCTCTTCATGTTTCTTCAACTACCTAGATGCGTAGGCAATAACCTTTTCTCGTTGCATTAAAACACAACCAAAGCCTTGCTTCGAAGCATCGCAGTAAACAACAAAGTCGTTAGTACCTTCGGGTAAGGATAGAATTGGGGCTGTGGTCAATTTCCCCTTCAGAATCTTGAAAGTAGATTCCTGTTCATCGGACCACTCAAACTTCTTCCCTTTTTGAGTTAGCTTTGTAAGAGGTTTAGCAAGTAGGGAAAAATTTTTTATAAACCTTCGATAGTAACCGGCAAGTCCCAAAAATTGATGAATATGCTTCGCAGTCTTTGGTATCTCCCAGTTCTGAATAGCAGTAATCTTAGCTGGATCGACATGTATTCCGTTTCCATCAACAACATGTCCAAGGAATTGTACGGTTTTGAGCCAAAACTCGCACTTAGAAAATTTAGCATAAAGTTTTTCCTTTCGTAAGAGTTCAAGAATCATGCGCAAATGTTGCTCATGTTCTTCCCCACTCTTGGAGTAGATCAAAATGTCAACAATGAAAACAATGATGAATTTATCGAGATAAGGTTTGCAAACACGGTTCATAAGATCCATGAACACAGTAGGAGTTGGTCAAACCAAAAGGCATGACACAAAGTTCATAGTGCCCATAACGAGTGCGAAAAGCAGTCTTAGGAATATCAGATTCTTTGACTCTGAGTTGGTGATAACCGAATCTCAAATCAATCTTTGAATAGACGCTTGACCCTTGGAGTTGGCCGAATAAATCATCAATACGCGGCAACGGATAACGGTTCTTGATAGTAAGCTTGTTAAGTTCACGGTAATCAATGCACATCCTTAACGTACCATCCTTCTTCTTAACAAATAGAATAGGAGCTCCCCATGGGCACGAGCTTGGACGAATGAAACCTTTATCCAATAGTTCTTGGAGTTGGTTAGAAAGTTCCTTTATTTCGGACGGTGCTAAACGATATGGCGCTTTAGCAATAGGAGCAGCACCGGGAGCTAAATCAATTTGAAATTCAACTTGTCGAGGAGGTGGAAGATGATGTGCGTAGAGGTGTATACAAAATAGTTATATTTTTACTACAAAATACTATTAAATACGACACAATTTTACACAAGTTATTTATTTATTTATAGAGTGGATATACCTAAACCTTGCTACAACACTTATAGGCAGTGTACCTAATCGTACAGTAGTGTAGTTTTTAGTAAGTCCGGTTCGATCCACAGGGATCTTAGCCAAACTTAACGCTATATTTTTTAACAAATATAAAAATATATATATGTAGTATTATTATTATAAAAGGGGGGTTTTTACCGTTTAATGACCGGTTTGTCGATTTTAAAACTTAAGTCGCAGTTAAAACCTAATGTAAAATAAAAAATAAATATAACTTAAATTAAAGCGTAAAGTAAATAACGATAATGAAATTACGATAAATAAGAGTGCGATAAAATAAAATTGCGATAATTAAAAAGTACGATAATTAAAATGACAATAAATTAAAGTTCGATAATTAAAAGTGCAATTAAATATGAAATAAAGGAAATTAAATATGAAATAAAGGAATTATGCTTATTTAAACTTCCGTAATCATGATGTTTGACGTGTTGATTTTAGTTTTATTACCATGGGTTAATTGTCCTTTGTCCTGGATTATTCAATATGTCCATATGGATTTATCCATAATAGTCCATCAGTCATAATCATAAAATGCGGAAGTCTTCGTCAAATTATTCTTATTCCCGAAGTCAAATATTTCAACTAATTGGGGATTCGAACTGTAACGAGATTTTATTACTTTGTTTAATGAATACACCAGGTTATCGACTGCCTGTAAACCAAGGTTTTAATACTTTGTTAACAATTACACCAATTACCCTTGAATGTAATCCACCCCTGTTTTAACTAGTCCATTACCTATTAATTCAATCCCGTGTCCGGCAAAATGAACAATTATTGGTATTTATAGATATCCCGTCCACCGTACCCGATTAAGCGTATGTGATTATTTATAGATACGTCAAATTATAACCTTTATATTAAATTAACGAGGTATCGTTAAGTTAATATAAAATCCATTAATAGCCCATAGTCTAATTTCCGCAAATGTCGTTCTTTTGTCCAAACCCCAATTATGGTACAAAGCTCAATTACCCAATCTTTAATATTTTAGCCCAACATCACGATTACTTCGGCTTAAATAAGCATAATAATAACTTAGCTACGAGACATTAATTTAAAAAGGTTGAACATAACTTACAATGAGCGTTACACGGACAGAATTTCGACTTACACCCTTACAACATTCGCTAACATACCCTTATTATTATTAAAATTAAAATTAAAATTAAAATTATAATATATATATATATATATATATTACGAGTGAGATAGAGAGATAGATGGATGTTTTTTTTTGATCGATCACAAAACTGCTTTTTATAGAGATGTGGCCAGATACTGTTCACAATGCGATCGCATGGGATTTAGGCCTCCAGCACATGAGTTTGTTTCCTAGCTTGCCGACGGTTTAATAAATAAATATAATATATAAATAATTTTAAGAATTATTTAAATATTGTATTATATTTATGTGCATAGTTGACTTGTAATTTTTAGTCCGTTGCGTCGAGCGTTGAGAGTTGACTCTGGTCCCGGTTCCGGATTTTCGAATGTCCTTGCGTACAATTTAATATCTTGTATTTTACGTTTTACGTCTCGTACTCTTGTAATTTTGAGACGTTTCTCATCAATAATTTGAACCACTTTGATTGTACTTTGTACTTTTGAGCTTTTTGGTTATTTGCGTCATCAATTCGTCGAATCTGTCTTTTGTCTTCACCTTTTATTATTTAAACGAATATTACTTGTAAATAGAACAATTGCAACTAAAAGCTTGTCTTTCTTGAGGGATAATGCTATGAAATATATGTTCATTTTTAGCATTATCAAATATTCCCACACTTGAGCGTTGCTTGTTCTCAAGCAATATAGTCTTGAAATAAAAATACTAGAATCACTTCTTTATTCTTCACACTTTGTACATCAGTGATTTCTATACGGCGGTATAAACAATGGTAGTAACGATGTGGTTTACAGTCCCACATGACTATAAAAATTTAGATCCTTAAGGAAATTGAATCTTTATGAAAACATTTGATCTTTTGAAAATACAATCTAGCTTTTACCCTAGATAAGTTTTCCGGAATAACCCTTCATCGGTGTTTGCAAAATGTTTTTGTGGGTTTGGTGGGTTTCAGATTTGAAAATTTTAGCTCAAAACTTGCGGTTTTGTGTCACCCACTTGCTAACCTTGTATTGAGAAAGCAACACGTCCAGAATACTTGCTCCGTATATTACCTTTCGGTAAACTACCGTCCGGTTGTAAAGGAAAGCGTTGAACATGCAACTGTTAAGGCAATGTCCCCTGACATGCTTTTAATTATGGTCTATATCGTGTCAGATGCAATTACTATCCTTTGTAGGAGCAATAGTAAAGCTCACCCTATAGTTTTTTCGGCCTGACACAAAGTCCTGTCTTTGACCATACTATGCAACCACCGTTCTTACGGTTGACACCCGATTTGGTTCAGGTGACCTAATGAATTCCAGGTGAATTCCTAGGATTTTACGTTCAATGGTAATGAATGCATTGAAAATGGGTTTTCAGAAAACAAATCGGTTTGTAATTTTGATCAAAATATTTTCTCGTTCAAGCTCGAGTTTAGATATCATTGAATTCCATGAGTTTGTAATTCTCAATCTTTAAAAGTCAATCTCTAGGATTGAGTAATATCAGTGTTAAAAGCTGATTTTTGATCTTTAAGGAGATTATCCTTTCTGGGGATCTGATTCATTAGTCTTATCAAGCTAATTTGCACGGCGCCCTCCCCATTTTACGAGACAGATCCTCTCATGGTTAGGATAAGTCTGACTACTTGGCGACCCTGTTTGATGCTGAGGTCCATGGATTTCCAGCTGATTTTCGAGAAAACTTTTCAAGGTTTTTCGTAGACTCTACAACTGGTCTGGACGACAACTTCCTGACCTAAATCAAGAAACGCGTTTCTTTTTCGGAAGACTTTACTTCCTTTTAATGATGGAATTGATTCATCGTGTAGATCCATCTTTCTTTCAAATATCTTACAATTTACCGGGTAAAACGGTTAATTTTGTCCAAAACAAAAGTATCTTCAATTATTTGTACAAAAATATGTGATATATGTTTTAAATAATTTGGTAAATTTTTCCCACACTTGGCTTTTATTTTCCTTTCTTTGCCTTTTTATTGTCCTCTATTCCATTTTAAATGAATTCTAACATTTTAGGTTGTTTCTCAATTTATGTCCTTTCCGAGGTAACAATAATTTCGGTGTTAACACCTAGTTTTATCGTTCATAAATATGTATAAACATGATTTTGAAATCATTTAATTTAAAATTTTACTAGAATTGGGTAGTCAGTATATAAGATTAGGGCTGTTCTTTATTATCAGAGAGCACTAGATTCTAATACAACTACTGCGTTACTAGTATTTTTAATGGTAACTAAGTGTATAAGTTAAAATTTTTTAAAATCCGAAAGAATTTAACCCCTTCCCACACTTAAGATCTTGCAATGCCCTCATTTGCAAGAAATCAGTAACAATTTAAATTATTGAGGGTGATTAGCGTAGAAAAATGATTAAATTTTACCAAAGTTTCCAAACATATTGGCGTTTGTTTGTTGAATGATAAATGGTGCACATCATTTGTTCATTCCGTCTTGTTGTTACATCACATTTGTTTTTCGTTTTGTCGTCAAAATTAGTAGCTTTTGCTGAACTTAATGTCAGTCTTTGAAAATGCGCTGTTTTACCCTGTTGTGTACAATTGACAATATACATACATACAAATATAAACATGCATGGTAATTTGAAATGGGACTTAAAATCCCACTTTCAAATCAAATATGAAATATTAGTACAACATAATAAAAATATTAAACATTACATAAAAGTATCAATATTTGTATGTTTAAACATAAATAAATAAAAATAATAAAAAATAAAAATCATAGAAATCACCAACGGGAACTATATCAATCTGGATAGGGGTTCCAGTTCATGTCGTCGGTCGGGTTTCATGGTTGGTGATAGGTGTACTGGTAGGCCTGGTTAGGGTCGTAGAGAGTATATGGTGGTCTCATCTCGGGCTGGTGTGGAGGATAGTAAGCGGGTCGGGTCGGTACGTAGTGATCCTGAGGTGATAGCCGGCTCATGATCTGACACTGATGATAGTCCCATCTATCATGCTGTCGTTGCCTAGAATGCTCGTACTCATTCCGGCCTTGCCACTGCTCGTACCGTCTATGTCTCTCCTCATTTGTCATTTCTACCTCATCTATACGCTAGTAGACTTCAGTCATAGCCTCCCTAATGACATCCCTAATGTCATCTGCTTCCTCCATTTCCTCATCCAAACCTCTCTCTACCTGTGGATGATGACCAACATAGGGTACTGCCTGATTGCGTCTGCTTTTCAATACCTTAGCACCCTGATAGACCTTTAATCCTAAGGTATCATCCTGTTCCCTACCTACCATAAGTGGACCCCCTTGATCCCTATCTACACCCAAATACTCTCCAATGAGAGTAATAAAAATACCTCATCCTATTATTCCCCCTTCCTGTATTCTTTCCACTATCTTAGACAAATAAAAACCAACACAGTAAGGGATATTAACAAAGCCTCTTGGGTCTCGAATACATTTTAGGTAGAATAAATCATGTAAGGTCATTTTCTCCTTGTTGTGACCTCTCTGTGTAATCGAGTTAGCCAGAAATCTATGAATTATACGAAGTTCGGCTTTGTTAATATGTAAGTAGGTATGTATTCCTGCCCGCCCAAAAACATTAAAATCTGACATACGCCTCCAGACGGCGTTAGCATCAAAATTCCTATCTACCCTTTCACCATGATAAATCATATTCATACAATCGGGTAGTAGTAATTCAGTGGGCGTATATATCTGTAAAGCCCTGGCCATGTCCAGCATGGACATCCTGTACATCCTACGGCCAAGTATAAATCTAAGAAAACTTCTATCATCTAACCTATCTATATCCGCATTAAGTGAAATAGTACTCATAAGCTCAACGCACCATTCCTTATATACAGGTCAAAGAATGGTGAATAAACGTTCCCAATCGGGAAAAGAAGAGCTGCCATACCTTTGGATCAGATGGAGTCTAACTAGGTTAGCTAGTTGAACTCTTTCCAAAGGATCCGAATCGATTACCCTTGGCACTTCTACATTTTTCGGTACCAGTTTGAATTTGTTACTTTGATATGATGGGTAATCTCTCCAGCTTCGATCAAATCTTAGATTGGGATGCAACTGTTCTTCATGAATCATTGGGTGTTGTACTATCGGATGCATCGGAAATACTATGAAGGCATCAACATATTCTTGTTGCGGATCATAATAAGGTATGTGTTGATCAGGTTGTTGTTGTTGTTCCTGTTGTTGCTCCTGTTCAGGTTCATATTGCATTTCTGGTTCAGGTTCTGGAGCAGGTTGTCTAGATGATGATGATGCACCATCAGTATTAGTAAATCTCTGCAAAACACATTAAACACAAAATTTGTGCATCCAAATATGCATTAGTGTTAGCAAAATAACAACTTGAAACAATTACAATAACATGCTTAATCAAAATTAAACTTATACACATTTTCACAATTTTAACAATTCTACACTTTTTCAAATAAGCATATATGAAAATGTTTACAAAGTTCATAAGCATTCAACTCAAATAACATGTTAAAATAACCATTACTAGCAATTAAACAAGTTTCAAATGGCATTTACATCAATTTAATCAAGTTCATGAATTTTATACCTAAAAATCCACTTTACTTCTCAAAAATCATGTTTAGGATCAAAGTTTGGATCATTTAGCTACCTAAACATGTTGCACTACTTAATTTAACAATAATTCATGAAAAAAATCGGCCATAACTTGTTTATATCAAAAAGCCCCAAATTGCTCAAGAACACAAACCCTAGATCCTAAAAATTTTGAAGTTTTTGACTTCAAATCATGTTAAATAGCATCAATCTAGGTTATACATGCATAATATACTAACAATTTAACTCTAATTACACTATAAATTAACAAAATCAAATTAGGAAAAATATAGCTCAAGAACACTAAAAATCAAATTTAAAGAGGTTTAGGGGTGAAATTGTTACCCTTCTTGATAAACTTCTTATCAAATTTATGATTAGAGCGGATTATAGCGAGAAATTTGGTGAATTTTGGTGAAAAAATGGCGAATTTAGGGTGATATGTGTGTGTATATTCGTATGTGTGTGTGAGTGTGGAGTGAGACAGAGACCAGGCTCGATGAACTTTGTAACCTGCCCAGTAATTTGGCCTCATGTGACCGCATGAGGTTGAAGGCCAAACCCCATGCGATCGCATGGGGTCATGGTATTTTTTATTTTTTTTATTTTTTTTATATATAGAACCTTATACTTATTAAAACAAATAATTAATTAAATTTTAAAAATTTTGTTTCTTATTAGGATGAGGGTGTTTCGGATCGTTGTCCTAGTTCGTCCCTCGACAAAATTTTAAAATTTGTCACTTTTTAAACGTTGTTTTAAAAGTAAAGATTTTGGGGTTTTTTTTTTTATTTATTTATGTTTTTGGCATACTTTAATTCAATAAGATTAAAAATAATGATAATAAAAGTTCGCGTCCCTCCCTCGGGTAAAGCAATTTCGGTTCAACGACCTAGTTTTCAACTCACGACGAATTTTTAAAAATCATATTTTTAACTTAGTGAAATAAAGTAAATTTTTGTTTTTAAATTGACACCAAACTTAAATTTAAAATGCTTAAAATTAAAAATTCATATTATTAAAATTTTAAATATTCACACCAAACTAATGTTATATTTTTATTTTTATACATACAAACTTATATTAAAAATATTAATTTTTCAAATATTTACAAACTTAAATATATTGATTTTAAAAAGTTTACAATATTAATTTAATATTTATATATTAATTTTAAAAATATGGTAAAAATAAAAAATTAAAAATCTTTTTGGTCTTTTATCCCACTTTAATTAATCAAATATTATCAAAAATATACGCCCCTCTTTTCGGTAAAGTAATTTCGGTTCAACGACCTAGTTTTACTCCTGACGAATTTTTGAAATATTTTGGGTTGATTGATTAAAGATATTTATACCTTAAGAATAAACGGTAAATTTCGCAGTGATGTAATAAATTTTTGTATGATATCAATAATTTCGGTTACGCATACCTAATTTTATTGAATACCAATTTAATACTTTATAGCGAACGATTCAGCGTTTATTATCAAAAGGTTAAAAGCAATAAAAAATAAAAACTGTACATACTTACCTGTGAGATAGAATTCTAAGAGACCTGCTTTAGCTGACTCATAGGAGAGTCGTGTAATTTGGTTCTCCATAGCTACGTAAGCATAACCTTGAATCTTCAATATCTTTTCTTCTAAACATATAAACGGTCCTTCTCTGCATAGAGTAACAAATTCGGTGTTTGAATATGTTTGATTATTTGAACATTTATCTTCGTGTGACCATTTTCCGCATTTATAACATCTTTCAAGGTGTCGTGCTCTTCTTTTTGTTGCGGATTTTGATTTTTCTTTTCCAAAATGTATTCTACGATGATCTTTCCTGAGTTCTTTTCTTACTCCGTCCATTTTATCTCTTATGAATGATACCAGTTTACTCGGAAATGTGTCATTATTACGTTTAGTAATCATAGCATGTAGCATTAGACCATGGTTCAGATCAAAGGAATTCTTCATCTCGTAAAACCTAAAAAAAATAAAAATTCAGAATGGGGGGAGAAGACTAGTTCTTTAGGGTCTGCTAGGGAAAGATCATACGGATTCCATTTTCGGAAACTACACGAAAACAGAATATCTAACTCTAACAGAAATATAAATAACCCTAAATAGATTCGATTCTCCCCATACTTAGTTAGATTTGGTGTCAAAATTGTAATTAACTTCGTTTTCAATTGGACTATTAACAACTTGTATATCTCTGACTTTTGCTTCAAGCCAATTATTGATTTCCTCTGTAACTTTCATATATTCAACTAATATTGCCTTTTCTTTTGGCAATAAATTGGATACTAATCGGTTACATAACTTAAAGTTTCCCTTAATCCTAGCATCGTGAATCCGTTTATAAAGTTTCTTAGTTGAACTGTTAAAAACGGGTTCATCTAATTTCGTATCATCAACGGGGTTCTTTGTGATCGGATCATCATTAAGTGTTTCTTCATCTTCCCCACACTTATGTGTTTTTATTGGTTTAACAGTTTTGGTTAGTGGAGATCTAAACTTTCGGTTCACAAAGGTGATCGATTTATCACCATCCCTAAGTGTCATTCTACCTTCTCTTACATCAATGAACGCCTCGGTGGTTGCTAAAAATGGGCGACCTAAAATTAGAGGAATATCAAGGTTTTCCTCCATATTAATAACTATGAAGTTTGCAACAAAGATCAAACTTCCCACGTTAACAAGTAAATTATTTTCTATTCCAACCGGGTGTTTAATGGTTAGGTCAAATGATTGAACACCTATTTTGGTTGGTTTTAATTTACCCATACCTAATCTTTTGTATAAGGAAAGAGGCATAATATTTGCACTTGCTCCTAAATCTGCGAGTCCATTATATATAGCACCATCATTAAGCAAGCAAGAAATGATAAATTTGCCCGGGTCTCCTACTTTAGTAAGTCGAGTTGGTTTGTAAACCTTTTTCGAGTGTTCTTTTCTTGGTTCTTTCACTTCTATTTGAACTTCTTGTTCACATTTTTCTTCGTTTCTTGGAATATGAGGTTTGTATAAGAATTCTTCTTCATCACTCCAATTTGAATCCTCCCTATTTTCCAATTTTGATTTTTCATATGTTGTTGATAACATATTTATGTTTTCATTTTGAGGGTTTTCTGGAGTGGTGAAATTATGATTGACTTCATTGTCAACTTCCATCGGACCATGTATGTAATGTTTAACTCCGTGACCATTAACTTTAAATTCAATCCCATTTGAATTTATTAACTCTATTGTTCCGTATGGAAAAACTCTTTTGACTATAAATGGTCCAGACCATCTTGATTTCAATTTTCCAGGAAATAGCTTGAATCGTGAATTGAAAAGAAGAACTCTGTCTCCTTCTTTAAATTCTTTTGAACTTCTGATTCTTTTATCATGCCATTTCTTCGTTCTTTCTTTATAGATTAACGAATTTTCATATGCTTCATGTCTTAATTCTTCTAATTCGTTTAGTTGACTTAATCGTAAACGTCCGGCTTCACGTAAATCAAGATTACATGTCTTCAAAGCCCAAAATGCTTTGTGTTCAATTTCTACTGGAAGGTAACATGCTTTTTCGTAAATGAGTTTAAAAGGTGTGGTTCCAATTGGAGTTTTGTAGGCTGTTCTAAAAGCCCAAAATGCATCCTCCAATTTCATGGACCATTCCTTCGGATTTGATCCTACGGTTTTCTCTAGAATACGTTTTAAAGCTCGGTTGGTATTTTCAACTTGTCCACTTGTTTGTGGATGATACGCGGTTGAGATTTTATGAGTTACTCCATATCTTTTGAGAACTTTCTCAAGTTGATTATTACAAAAATGAGTACCCCGATCACTTATTAAAGCTTTCGGTGTTCCGAACCTTGTAAAAAGACGTTTTAAAAAGTTGACTACAACTCGTGCATCGTTAGTTGGGAGAGCTTGTGCTTCCGCCCATTTAGATACATAATCAATGGCAACGAGAATGTAGAGATTATTATGAGATTTTGGAAATGGACCCATAAAGTCAATACCCCAAACGTCAAATACTTCACATACTTGAATGACATTTTGTGGCATTTCATCACGTTGACTTATTTTTCCGGCCCTTTGACAAGCATCACAGGATTTGCAAAGAAGGTGTGTGTCTTTGAAAACTGTAGGCCAATATAATCCAGCATCGTAAACTTTTCATGCTGTGAGTTGAGGCCCATAATGCCCTCCTGTTGGTCCTGTGTGACAATGGTTTAAGATTTGACTGGCATCATCTCCGAATACACATCGGCGTATTATTCCATCGGGACAACTTTTAAACAAATGTAGATCTTCCTAGAAATAGTGTTTTATATCACTAAAGAATTTCTTTCGATTTTGGTATGACAACCCTTTTTCAAGGAATCCACATACTAAATAGTTTGCATAGTCTGCAAACCATGGAATTTCACTATAATCTATCTTCAATAGGTATTCATCAGGAAAGTTGTCTTGTATGGCCGATTCATTCAGAACTTCTAATTCAGGATTTTCAAAACGAGAAAGATGATCAACGGCGAGATTTTCTGCTACCTTTTTATCTGGGATTTCAATATCGAACTCTTGTAAGAGTAAGATCCAACGAATTAATCATGGTTTAGCATCTTGTTTTGAAAATAGGTATCTTAGAGCAGAATGGTCAGTATAGACCACCGTTTTTGCTAGAACGAGATATGAACGAAATTTGTCAAAAGTAAAGACAACAGCAAGGAGTTCTTTTTCAGTAGTTATATAATTCGTTTGTGCTCCTTGTAACGTCTTACTAGCATAATAAATAGGTTGAAATCGTTTTTCAATCCTTTGTCCTAAAACGGCTTCCATTGCAAAATCACTTGCATCGCACATAAGTTCAAACGGTAGATTCCAATTTGGAGTTATCATGATCGGCGCATTAGTGAGTTTTTCTTTAAGAATATTAAAAGATTTGATGCATTCATTTGAAAAGATGAATGGTGCATCTTTTTCTAGGAGTTTATTCATAGGAGTGGCAATTTTAGAAAAATCTTTTATGAAACGTCGGTAAAAACAGACATGCCCTAGAAAACTCCTAACTCCTCTAACATTGGTGGGATGTGGAAGTTTAGCAATTACATCTACTTTAGCTTTATCCACTTCAATTCCTTCCTTTGAGATTTTATGTCCAAGAACGATGCCTTCTTCAACCATGAAATGGCATTTCTCCTAATTAAGTACTAGATTTGATTGTTCGCATATAATAAGCATTCGTCCAAGATTAACTAGACATGATTCAAATGTATCACCGAAGACTGAAAAGTCATCCATGAAAACTTCCATGCATTCTTCTATCATGTCGTGAAAAATTGCCATCATGCACCTTTGAAAGGTTGCAGGGGCATTGCAAAGTCCAAATGGCATGCGTTTGTAAGCAAAAGTACCATAAGGGCACGTGAACGCGGTTTTCTCTTGGTCCTCGGGTGCTATTGAAATTTGAAAGTATCCGAAAAAGCCGTCAAGAAAACAATAGTAACTGTTCCCGGCTAATCTTTCCAACATTTGATCAATGAAAGGTAAGGGAAAGTTATCTTTTCTGGTGGCGTCATTTAATTTTCTATAATCAATACAAACACGCCATCCTGTTACAGTCCTATTAGGAATAAGCTCATTTTTCTCATTTGTGATGACAGTCATGCCACCCTTCTTAGGTACGCATTGAACTGGGCTTACCCATGGACTATCAGAGATTGGATAAATTAAACCTGTATCTAGCAGTTTAATAATTTCTTTCTTAACAACGTCTTGCATATTAGGATTTAGTCTTCGTTGGAGTTGCACATAAGTTTTATGACCTTCTTCCATAAGCATTTTATGTGTACAATACGAAGGACTTATTATTTTAATGTCATGAATCTTCCATGCAATAGCTGGTTTATGAGCTTTTAGCACAGAAATGAGTTGAGATTTTTCATTTTCAGTAAGAGAAGATGATATTATTACAGGTAATTCAAATTCACCATGTAAATAAGCATATTCTAAATGGTTTGGAAGTGGTTTTAACTCTAATGTCGGTGGTTCTTCTATTGATGATTTGTATCGATATCCGTCTTCTTCTTTTAGCATTTGAATTTCTTCTGTTGTTGGTTCATATCCATTAGCCATAAGTGTAGCTAACATTTCAGTTTCATCAATTGGTTCAGTTCCTTCTCCTAAAGAACATTCTCCTATTCCTTGTAATTCTAGAAATTCTTCTAACAATTCTGCATGTGAATCTATAGTTTGAATATAATAACATGTATCATCTGCAGATTGTGGTTGTTGCATTGCTCTATCAACAGAAAAGGTAACACTCTCGTCCTCTATACTTAGGGTCAGTTTCTTACCGAACACGTCTATTATTGCTTTAGCCGTGTTTAAGAATGGTCTTCCTAATATGAGAGGAACTCGAGAATCTTCTTCTATGTCCAGAATAACAAAATCTATTGGAAATACTAAAGTACCAACTTTAACTAGCATGTTCTCCATTATCTCTCTAGGATATTTTACTGATCGATCGGCTAGTTGTATACTTATTCGTGTTGGTTTCAATTCTCCAAGGTCTAGTTTAGCGTATAGTGAATACGCATTAGATTTATACTAGCACCTAAGTATGCCAATGCTTCTATTGAACTAAGATTACCTTGAAAACATGGAATCGTGAAACTTCCTGGATCTGAAAGTTTTTCTGGTATCTTATTCAACAGCACTGCAGAACAATTAGCATTCATAGTAACAGCCGAGAGTTCTTCCATTTTCTTCCTATTTGTGATTAGATCTTTTAGAAATTTAGCATATCTTGGCATTCCTGAAATTACATCAATGAAAGGAAGATTAACATTTATTTGTTTAAACATATCCAAGAATTTGGATTGCTCGGCTTCAAGTCTCTCTTTTCTCATTTTACTTGGGTAAGGAAGTGGTGGTTGGTATGGTTTAACATAAGGTTTAGCCTTAACTGTGTTATCTTCATTAACCTTTTCAACTACCGGTTCTGTTCCCTTATCTTGCTCAGGTTGTGGTTCTTGTAGAGTAGGAATTGTGTCATCGGAAATTACAGGTATTTCAGGTGGTTTAAGTGTAATACCACTTCTTGTGGTAATGGCTTTAGCTGTTTCATTCCGGGGTTAGCATTTGTATCACTAGGTAGACTTCCTGGTTTCCTTTCACCTATCAACCTTGCTAGGTTGCTCACTTCTTGTTTTAAATTTTGAATAGAAGCTTGTTGATTTCTAAATGCTTGAGCATTTTGTTCATTGGTTTGTTTCTGAGATGTGAAAAACTGAGTTTGAGATTCAACTAGCTTCAACATCATATCTTCTAAATTTGGCTTTTTATCATCGGTTTGTGGTGGTTTGTTTTGAAAAATAGGTCTTTGCTGATTGTAAGTATTATTGGATACTTGTTGATTGCTAGGACCTTGTTGGTTGTTGTATGGAACATTTCGGTTATAATTCTGGTTTTGATTGTAGATCGGTGTTGCGGTTGATAATTATTCTGATAATTATTTCCAGGCCTTTGGTTCATGTATGAAACATTCTCTCTTTGTTCCATTGTTGGTTCAATACTGAGACAATCTTTTGTCAAATGTGGTCCTCCACACTGCTCACAACTAATTCGTATTGAGTGAATATCTTTAGTCATCTTTTCCATTCGTCTCTTGACAGCATCTATCTTTGCAGAAATGGAATCGAAGTCATGGCTAGAATCGGCTCTAGCTTCTTTAGATGATCTAACGATTTCTTTTTCTTGGTGCCACTCATGTGAGTGGGAAGCAGTGTTATCAATAATTTTGTAAGCGTCAGTTGCGGTTTTCTTCATAATGGAACCACCAGCTGCTATATCGATGTCTTTTCGTGTAGTGATGTCACATCCTTGGTAGAATATTTGTACTATTTTACAGGTATCTAAACCATGTTGTGGACATCCTCTTAATAACTTTCCAAATCTTGTCCACGCCTCATATAGAGTTTCATTTGGCTTTTGTGTGAACGTAACAATTTCTCCTTGAAGTCTTACGGCTTTAGATGCCGGAAAGAATTGTTTAAGAAATTTTTCAACTAAAACGTCCCATGTATCAATCGCCCCTTCAGGTAACGATTCTAACCAATCTTTGGCTTCTCCCTTTAAAGTCCAGGGAAATAACATGAGATATATCTGTTCATCCTCCACTTCTCTTATTTTAAATAGAGTACAGATCCTATTAAATGTACGAAGATGTTCGTTTGGATCTTCCTTCGGCGCACCACTAAATTGGCATTGATTAGTCACCATGTGTAGGATTTGTCCTTTGATTTCATAATCATGCGCATTTATGTCAGGTTGAGTAATTGCGTGACCTTGGTCAGTGCATTTAGCTCTCATTCGGTCTTCCATACTTAGAGGTTCCAGATTTTCCATGATTGAATTTGTTGAATCTGAATCACTAGAGTATTCTGATTTAATGGGTTGTTCCTCGACAATCTCCGTTTGAATGATTGGTGGTTCCGGAGGAAAGATTAATGGTTCAGGATCTCGGAATTGTCCCTGAATATCCTCCAGATTCTCAATTGTGTTGTCGGGTTCAAAAAATGGATTATTGAAAATTTGAATTGGAGTACTTGGTCGACTTGATGACGATTCTAAAGAAAAATCAACGGCAACAATATTGGCTAAATGTTTTGATCGATTTACAGGTGGTGAACGTATAAAAGGTGGTGAACGTTTTGCTCGATGCATTCACTGAATATCCTATTAGTTATAAAAGATAAAAATTATTAAAGTTATCAAATTAATATACTTTTCTAATTTTGCCCACGTTTCGAATAGCCAATAGATGCAGCAGGAAGCCAGAACCCTTTAAATCGGAAGCTCAAACTCAGCCACTAACAAATCCAACTATTACTACGAACCAGAAAATTTTGGATGTCTATTAATTTAACCACTTAAAATAATTTTCCGTTGAAATTTAAAGAAATTTTAGAGAAGAAATAGAAAATTCTATGTCCTAAAAACTAGAGCGGCGAAAAATAAGAAAGAAAAATAGCGCGTCGGAAAAACGTCAAACAATAAATGGTCAAAAAATAATAAAAAGAACGTAGCGCGTCGAAACTTAAAAGTCTAAAAACTAAGAATTAAAAGTTGCGTCTAAAAATATTAAAGCTTAAAAGGAATTCTAAATCCAAAACGGCAATAACTTAAAAAGTACTAAAATCTTAAAACGGCGTCGCAAAATTCTAAAGCACCTAAATCTTAGTCTAAAGAAAAAGCACTTAAGGGATTTTACGGCAAAGCCTAAAAAAAATCTAGAAATAAAAAAAAATAACTATGGCAAAAACTATGACTTAAAACTAAATACGAACAAAAAATACAAATATTACGCTAAAATAAATAAAAAGATAAAATATAAAAATAAACTTAAAGTTGTAAAAGTATAATTTTTATAAAAATATTATTTTTATATTATTTATTTTATAAAACTATTAATTTTATATATTAATTAAAACTAGATTAAAACTAAATAATACAAAATAAAACTAAAAAATAAATTAAATAATTAACTAATTAACCCTAATTAGGGTTTATAATAATAAATATAATAAATACTCCGTAATTATTGCTGTTGGTCAGTCAAATCTGGCATGTCAGAACCTGTCATGCGGTCGCATGACTTTTTGCCTACGGATCCATGCGATCGCATGGCCCAAATATTCAGGTTACAAATTGGGCTGCTACAGTGTTGCCCGATTTTTTACTTATTTTTATTTTTTTTTATAACGTTGCGCTTTCGGCGTTTTAGTTTTCCCGGCAGCGGCGCCAAAAATACTTGATGTGCGTAGAGGTGTATACAAAATAGTTATATTTTTACTACAAAATACTATTAAATACGATACAATTTTACACAAGTTATTTATTTATTTATAGAGTGGATATACCTAAACCTTGCTACAACACTTATAGGCAGTGTACCTAATCGTACAGTAATGTAGTTTTTAGTAAGTCCGGTTTGTTCCACAGGGATCTTAGCCAGGCTTAACGCTATATTTTTTAACAAATATAAAAATATATATATATATGTAGTATTATTATTATAAAAGGGGGGTTTTTACCGTTTAATGACCGGTTTGTCGATTTTAAAACTTAAGTCGCAGTTAAAACCTAATGTAAAATAAAAAATAAATATAACTTAAATTAAAGCGTAAAGTAAATAACGATAATGAAATTGCGATAAATAAGAGTGCGATAAAATAAAATTGCGATAATTAAAAAGTACGATAATTAAAATGACAATAAATTAAAGTGCGATAATTAAAAGTGCAATTAAATATGAAATAAAGGAAATTAAATATGAAATAAAGGAATTATGCTTATTTAAACTTCCGTAATCATGATGTTTGACGTGTTGATTTAGTTTTATTACCATGGGTTAATTGTCCTTTGTCCTGGATTATTCAATATGTCCATACGGATTTGTCCATAATAGTCCATCAGTCATAATCATAAAATGCGGAAGTCTTCGTCAAATTATTCTTTTTCCCGAAGTCAAATATTCCAACTAATTGGGGATTCGAACTGTAACAAGGTTTTATTACTTTGTTTAATGAATACACCAGGTTATCGACTTCGTGTAAACCAAGGTTTTAATACTTTGTTAACAATTACACCAATTACCCTTGAATGTAATCCACCCCTGTTTTAACTAATCCATTAACTATTAATTCAATCCCGTGTCCGGTAAAATGAACAATTATTGGTATTTATAGATATCCCGCCCACCGTACCCGATTAAGCGTATGTGGTTATTTATAGATCCGTCAAATTATAACCTTTATATTAAATTAACGAGATATCGTTAAGTTAATATAAAACCCATTAATAGCCCATAGTCTAATTTCCACAAGTGTCGTTCTTTTGTCCAAACCCCAATTATGGTACAAAGCCCAATTACCCAATCTTTAATATTTTAGCCCAACATCACAATTACTTCAGATTAAATAAGCATAATAATGACTTAGCTACGAGACATTAATTTAAAAAGGTTGAACATAACTTACAATGATTAATAATAGCGTAGCGTTACACGGACAGAATTTCGACTTACACCCTTACAACATTCGCTAACATACCCTTATTATTATTAAAATTAAAATTAAAATTATAATATATATATATATATATATATATATATATATATATATATATATATATATATTACGAGTGAGATAGAGAGATAGATGGATGTTTTTTTTTTTGATCGATCACAAAACTGCTTTTTATAGAGATGTGGCCAGATACTGTTCACCATGCGATCGCATGGGATTTAGGCCTCCAGGCCATGCGATCGCATGGCCTCTTTTTCCAGCTCACATGAGTTTGTTTCCTAGCTTGCCGACGGTTTAATAAATAAATATAATATATAAATAATTTTAAGAATTATTTAAATATTATATTATATTTATGTGCATAGTTGACTTGTAATTTTTAGTCCGTTGCGTCGAGCGTTGGGAGTTAACTCTGGTCCCAGTTCCAGATTTTCGAACGTCCTTGCATACAATTTAATATCTTGTATTTTGCGTTTTGCGTCTTGTACTCTTGTAATTTTAAGACGTTTCTCATCAATAATTTGAACCACTTTGATTGTACTTTGTACTTTTGAGCTTTTTGGTCGTTTGTGTCTTCAATTCGTCGAATCTGTCTTTTGTCTTCCCCTTTTATTATTTAAACGAATATTATTTATAAATAGAACAATTGCAACTAAAAGCTTGTCTTTCTTGAGGGATAATGCTATGAAATATATGTTCGTTTTTAGCATTATCAGAAGACCAGGAAGATCTTCGGGAAACACATTGGGAAAGTCTCTGACCACTGGTACATCTTCAATACGCTTCTCTTTCGATTCATTCAGCTTAACATGGGCTAGAATAGCTGGATAACCTTTCATAAGGTATTTGCGAGTTTTGATACAGGAGATAATGTTGAGATTGGAACCACTCTTTTCACCTTGGATGATAAGAGTCTCTCCATTTCCCAATGGAACATGAACAGTTTTATCGTAACACATGATGGCAGCATGTAATGGACATAACCAATCCATTCCAACTACGACGTCAAAACTTCCGAGCTCGACCGGGAAAAGGTCTATCTTAAATTCTTTATTGGCTAAGATTAGGTTGCAGTTTTTTATAGATTTTATCGACTTGCATGATCTTTCCATTGGCTACTTCTACTAATCGTTTAGTTTCTAAGGGTTGAGGCTTTTCAGTAAATAGGGTACAAAAATCACTAGACACGTAACTTCTGTCGGCATCAGTATCGAATAAAATAGTGGCATAACAATTATTGACAAGATACGTACCCGTGATGATCTCATCCTCTTCTCGAGCTTCAACAGCAGTAATAACAAACGCACGACCCTTCGCAGCAGTAGTATTAGCTCCCGTAGCGGGATTTTTGAGGTGATTTGCTACAGTAAAACACTATTTGCTACAGTAAAACACTATTTGATGCATTAAAACACTATTCGAAGCAGTAAAACACTATTTGATGTCGACGAACTAGCAAACAAAAACAGGATAAGGAGACCATGCGATCGCATGGCAAAAACACTGAAAACTCATGCGATCGCATGAGGTACTGTAGCAGGCCACATACTATAAAAGCTCGATTCATTCCTCTGTATTATTATTATTTTTATATTATATATTATTATTATTATTATTATTATTATTATTAAGATTAATATTATTATTATTAATCTTATTATAATATTATTATTAGTAGTATATATACCTAAAATACTACGACGAGGTTATGAGCGTGTCACCTTCAAAATGGGTTTTTGAGCGGGATAAAGCTAAGGAAATTATGGGTTATTGTCAAGGAGGTTATGGGTAATGTTCGAGGGTATATTTGTGAATCAAATCTAGTGTTTATCATCTCTGTTGCGTCTACGTACTTTCCTACAATATTGAATCTCAATATTGATACGTAAGCACTCATATTTTATCTTTTATACATTAATTGTGTATCCATGTCTAGTGCTCGAGTATATATATTTATGCATGCTTGTATGCTAAATTTTTTCGTTAAACAGTTATGATGAATCACGAAGTAAATACATATATTACTGGTCAAAGGTATATGATATACATGTTTTTGGAAAGCTGGCGAAAAATCAATAACTTTTCATTTAGATATCGAATAATTTCGATGAACGGATTAAAAGATATGATCAACTGAATTATGATTAACGTTAATTGAAATTGCTTTTGAATCTACAATTAAGATTTAAACAACTTGTTTACGAGATTGATAAATTGGATTTTTGAATATTACCAACCGAGTAAATGAATCCTTATATAAGGTATGTCTCGTTTTGTTGAACTATTGTCAAAATTGACTTTTTGAAACGACTTTGGATAACTTTTGTATGTCGATCTCGAGCATTAGGATTGTTATACACTATGACCTGACCTAGCTTGATAGACATTTATTGACCAACATATGTTCTCTAGGTTGAGATCTACGATTATTTGATATTCCGAGTTTCGGTCACGTTTTGGTGAACAACTTTATGTGCTGCTAAGGTGAGTTTCATAAGATCCCTTTTACTCTCTACATTTTTGGGCTGAGAATACATGCAAATGCTTTATTAACCGATATACAATATTTATATGCGTGAGTTTCATTTGCTCCCTTTTTAAATGCTTTTGCAATATATATTTTTGGGCTGAGAATACATGCACTTTATTTTAAACAATGGACACAAGTACATACTAAATTCTATACTGAGTTTGAACCGAAAATCCCTTAGCTTTGGTAACTAGTAACTGCCGGTTATAAGAACTGGTGGGCGCGAGTAGTAGTATATGGATCCATAGGGCTTGATATCCCCGTCCGAGCTAGAGCACTAGCCTTTTAAAGGACGTATGCTATTTGAGAAGCGTACACATTGGTTTGCGTGTATTATTAAGATGATTATACAAAGGGTACAAATTATATATACGTTAAGTTTAGTTACCAGGGTGCTCAATTTTGTAGAATATTTTGATAAACGTTTCTGGATGAAACAACTGAAATCTTGTGATCCACCTTTATACACAGATTATGCGAAACATTAAAACTATGAAATCACCAACCTTTGTGTTGACACTTGTTAGCATGTTTATTCTCAGGTTCCCTAGAAGTCTTCCGCTGTTTGATTATATGTTACACAAGCTATGTGCATGGAGTCTTACATGGCATATTTTTTCAAGGAAACGTTGCATTCACCAAATCATCACCATGTATCTTATTTTGACTGCATTGACAACGGAAGTACTATTGTAAACTATTATTTATGATGATTGTCTATATGTAGAAATCATCAGATGTCGAAAACCTTTGATTTAAATATTTATTTATGGTGTGCCTTTTCAAAAGAATGCAATGTTTACAAAACGTATCATATAGAGGTCAAATACCTCGCAATGAAATCGATGAATGACGTGTTCGTCCATATGGATTTGGAGCGATCGTCACATTAGAATACCATCTAATAGCCGAAAATCATTTCATATCGAAAAATCCTTTACTCAATCGTATGAAATGGTATGCATTCCGTCAACTTTCGATGTAATGAAAGTTTGTCTTTTAAAAACGAATGCAATGTTTGTAAAATGTATCATATAGAGGTCAAGTACCTCGCGATGTAACCAAATATAATGTATTCGTCCAGAAGGATTAGGACGGGTCATTACAAATGTGACTAACTAAGTCTTGACCAAACTGAGATTTCCCTAAATATCAATCAAGACACTCCTCCAAGAATGTTGGGTTTATCACTTTTGGAATGTTAAGTCACTTTCACACAATAAGACCAAATCTCACACACTTAATGCATATAGTACTTGCATAGGATGTTTGGTTTCTTTTGCAGGTGCTAGAAGGAGTAAAGGTGCCAAAATGTGGTGTTCAAATTTGAGTCAAACGGCTATACAACGGATACTAAATTTGGACTGGAGCACGCACGGTCGAACCACGGTCGACCGTGCTGGCAACCGTGTGTCAACGGCTACTTTTTGAATCTCACTATAAAAGGCAAACATCAAAAAGCATTTAAAGCTGACCCTCTTGCATATTTCAAAGGCTTATTTCCATAGATCACAAGGGTTCTAACTACTACTCAAATGTGATCAAGCAAGAGAAGATTCTATGATCTTATAGATATAGAATTTGGTTGTTGTAAACTTACTAATCAAAATCATTAATCTTGTGAGTTTACTTAGTATAATGTATGTCCTAGTATTGTCTTAGGATCATCATTACAAAGTGTATAAGTCTTGAAACTTCAATTAGTAGAAGCATAGGCTAGCTTAATGATCTACTTCCTTAAAGGGACTTAGGAAGTTAATTAATCTTATTTGGAGATTAATACTTGTCCAAGGTGAAGACAAGTTGATCTAGGTTGGAGTTGATCTTTTAAAGGGATAGAAAGATTAGGTTTGTTGTCTACCAAAGAAGTTGAAGACTTGTAAATCGGATATCCACCGAGTTTGGAGAAAAGTGCTTAGTGAAGCAACAAATCCCGATTAGTGTAATCGGGAAGTGGATTAAGGTGGATTAGTTAACATCCACCCGAACCACTATATATCCTTGTGTCTATGTTCTTTACATTACTTCATTTATCATTTTGAACATATACACTACACACATCAAGTTTGAGTTGAATTGGTTGATCAAAGTTAATCGAATTTGGTGATCAATCGAAAAAGTGTTAAAAATGTATTAAGTAACTATTCACCCCCCTCTAGTTACTTACAGTCTCATTTGAGATACGATGATTTTGATCATAGTTTGTCTTTATAGCTTTTCATCTGCGGTTTTCCTTTTTCTCTTTCCTTAGTGGCCATCCCTATGCTCTTTAGATCATTCTCATGAGTTCGCCTTGTAGATTGCTGACACACCATCTAGTTTTGATTGCGCCGAGTTTACATGGTTTTGTTGACTTAACACACAAAATAATTTATTGTCTTCTGAGCCTAGGTGTTCAACTTTTCTTTGTGTGCAAGCGTTTGGTAGGGCGATTGATTTGGTTTGCTTTGGAGTTCCATTGTAACAACCCTACTTTTCCCATTACTATCGTTACTTGTCTGTTAATTATTTAACGGTGATTACATAGAATTTTATGTGTTTAACTAATTTAAATGCATACTTGATCCTAGTGGATTACTTGAATTAATATGATGATATTAAATGATAAACTTATTTTGGATAACGAAATATACAGAAAACGACACGGTTACGATAACTGCATAGAAAGCCTTTCAGATTACAGAACTCATAAACTTGAATACAAAATTATATTTAATAATTATTAACTTTAAGAAAAACTAATTTAATTTATTATTTAGTTAATGAATTAAACCCAGTGGATTACGTTTCAATGACCGGTTAACGTTAAAAGGATTCAGTACGGTTAACGACAACTAGAAATGGGTCACGAGATCACTTAAAATAACGAGACGAATGATACTCCACCACTAATGATTATATTATGTAAATATTATGCTCTAAGAATACTTTTAATTTATTCGAATATTTTTATAAATTAAAAACGCGTAGAATTCGCTAAAACGCTCAGTTGACGTTCCGGTTTGCGTTTTCGGTCAACGACACTCACAGGGTTACACAATAAAGTTACTAGTTTTACCAAATGATCCCATGGAACCCCTACTTCAGCCCCATGGTACAAATCCATCCCAAGGGGGTGTTTGTGCAATATTTTGAAACTTGTATTTCACTAGGTTATATTTGTTTTCTTATATCATTCTAAACCTACTGCAGTTTTATTTTTCTTTTCCTCCTTCTCCCCTTCTCCCTCAGGATAGCCACCATCAACACTATACCCATCGCCACTCTTCAAGGTCCAGATCACCATCAAAAACTTGCTTGATCACAAAATCGAATACATACTCGCGTTCTACTCGATCTCCTCTACATCTTACACCGTGTAATTGCTTGATTTAGGTAAAAACTTTGTGAACCCTAATTCTTAATTTTTTTATTTTTATCAATTACATAGTGTACAAGGGTCTAGTGCTCATATCTTTGTGTTTAATCGTGTTTGCATGCGTTAATTTGCTCGTTTGTTGTGATTAGAGTTAATCCTGAATTTAATATGCATGATTACAGAAACTTAACTTTGTTGAATATTAAATATTATTACATATTTAGAATCTTCTCGAAAAATTAATAATTTTGGGCTTTGGATTTGCGTATTTTCGTTATCGTATGTACAAGTTATGATTAATTGAAGTTTTGCTAGGGTTTTGCATGTAATACGAATTTTTTTGGTGTTTGTTCTTTATGATTGAGTTATTTATTTGTTAACTATTGGATTCCTTGTTAAAAACCACTCAATTTGGACTTAAGAATCATGTTAAACGGTTATGTATAGCTCTCGGTGTGACTAAACGAATGTTCTTGATAAAACTGATTTGCTCGGTAACCTAAAACTGATTTTAAAAGTAATTTGAAATGAGATTTTTAACCAAGTCTTTGCATATATAAAATTAATATGTTGTAGATAACTTTTCATCTAGGCCTTGTGTTATTTGGATTTGTATAGCTTGCGTAATATGCATGCCAAAATGATGACCTGTATTATGTCCTTATCTGCTACGTATGCACCTTTAGCTCTATAAGTTGACTTGTGGTTAATTTGAGAACTTAAGCTTCTGGATAATTGAACTTGTGTATGATATGTGACCAAAGTCTAGTTTATAGCAAGCCTTGAAACCTGATGTATTATGCAAAATGTGGCCAAAGATTTGCTAACTACTGAATTGAGCTGAAACAGAAGGTCTGACTTTACGGAATAAACTGTACCATTGGCTAAACCAAAACATCTCATCATTTGATATGTGTTAGTTTAGCTTGTCCTTAAACTATATCCACTAACCTTGCTTGAATTTCATACTCGTAGCTCCGGCTATACCCATTCTGAGATTGATGCGCGGATTGAAACTGTTTCGGTAAACCTTATCTGAACCTTATCTGAAACGTGACTTGTAGGCATCGTATCAGGGCATGGCTAGCCTTTTTAGAAACTTTTTTGAGTCCACTTATGATCTGGAGTTTTCCATGTTGCCATGACTTATGTGTTGTGATTTATATTCGTTGTTTGCAAGGTGTGCGTGAATTCTATGTTATACGATAAACTGTGAACGTGTACTTGACAAACCGTGAACTGAAACATGTTAGTTGACTTAGGATTGACATGTTGACTAAGATTGCATGACCTACTGCTATGGTTGACTTTAGTTGACCACTTTGACTAAGTTTGACTTTTGGTTCGACTTTTGTTGACTTGCATGAACTAGTTGACTTTTGCTTACATGTTGAGTCAGTCTGAGCACTAGGACTACGCGTAAACTATGGGTTGACATAGTGTGACTTATGTACTTACTTAAGGTAATCTAATTGATTAGGTTGCATTACTCGGTCGTAAATCGTGCAAGCTGTTTTTACTTACTTTATATACAGAGCTTTTTAAAGGTGAGTCTACAGTCCCAATTTACTTTTCATATGGGATGAGATAACATTTGTTTCAAATGTTTTACATATTAGGCATGAGTACTTAAAATGACTATACATATGAGTTCAGATCAAAAATCCCTTAGCTTGATTATATTAATTACTTTACGTAAGCTCGACTTATAAGGACGGTACCGATAGGTTTGACAAACCTCACCCCAACACACGGGGGTGCTTATTTTGTTGTAGCTTGTACACTTGATCAGTGTATACTTAGAAAGGGTAAAAGGAAGACGTGTAGCAAATGAGCTATCCGCAGGTTAAAGTCTTATAATCAAATGCTCATGACAAATGTATACTTTTACGAAGCTTTCAATGAAATCTCGTTGCCTAACTTACGATAAATGTTTTACTAAACCTGTAGATTCACTCAACAATTTTGTTGACTTTTCGCATGTTTTTATCTCAGGTCCTTAGAGGTATTGCTTCCGCTATCTGATGTCTATATGCTTGCTTGATGCATACACTGGAGTGGAGTCCAACATGATTATTCATTTCTTATTTCAAGAACTTACATTCGCATTTGAAAACCATTTACTTTAAATAATGTTTTGGGATTACTTATGTTAGTAATTAAAGTTAAATTGTTTTTGGAATTACTTTACATTTAATGACATTGCTATTTGAAATATAATGTGAATGCTTTTCGAAAACATCTCATATAGAGGGCGTGACCGTTAACTGTGGGACCAGAGTTAATACACCGTTAGTCGATTCTGACGGGGTATTACATCCATAGTGTTGGGTTGGTTCTTGACTCATCAGTATGCAACATGTTCTCACCATCATTTGTTTTCTTGGCGATCAAATACTGGTGCTTCGCTAAGGTCGAAGTGTGTGAAGTCGCAGGGTTTTAGTGTTCTAATGGTCTTCGTTGCAGTTGAAAGACGGTTTTGTTGTCGGTAGCTCTTTATGTTCTTCATAGTGTTTCAAATTATAGTTTGTTTCAATGAAGAACCTAAAAGAGCTACTGACGACAAAATTGTCTTTCAACCGCCACGAAGACCATTAGAACACTGAAACATGTTAGATAATATGTTAGGCCCAAGTCCAATATGTATTATAGGCTTAGGGTCCATTAGGGTTTGATTAGGTTTATGATTTTGTACTCGATAAATAGGGCTACTATTATCAATAAGATTCATAGGTTTATATTCTATAACATGGTATCAGAGCGGATCTAATCTCGAGACCTAGTTGGCCGAAGGCGTACCGCTCTTTATACCGCCCAGTCAAATCTCTTCTTCCCCTTTCATTTTTCAGGTGATCTGTTATATATCCACTATCGTAAATAATAATAATAATAAAATAAAAAATTTCTACGGCTACTATCATTGCTGGTTTTTACAGCCGCCAAAAAAAAAAGAAGCTTAAACCTTGCCGCCGTTTATAACAAAACCCTGTGACTTCACACACTTCAACCTTAGCGAAGCACCGATATTTGATCATCGAGAAAACAAATGATGGTGAAAACATGTTGCATGCTGATGAGTCAAGAACCAGCCCAACACTACGGAACTGCAAAGCAAACCAGATCGATCGCCCCACCGAACGCCTATACACAAAGAAATGTCAAACACCTAGCTTTAGAAGACAATAAACTATCTTGTGTGTTAAGTCAACAAAACCATGTAAACTCGATGCAACCTAGGGCCTCTCCTCGAAATTTTAATACCCAGTGCGATATAGTCCAAAATTGCCCCTAGATAACATTGTACAAACTCTAAACCAACATACATTTGAACCAGACCGGATTGAAACAAACAATTGCCAATACATAACTTGCTTTTACGTGTAATAAATCCAAATAAACAATCAGAAAGTAAATTATCGTCTTACTAGGAGACGTGAAAATGTGACATTCTAATGCAAACGGAAGCTAACTCTAAAACCAAAGGAAGTCCTTTTTTTTTTTTAAATAGCAATATGTTATATTACTCCAAGGCAAAACGCCGAACTTTATACATCATTGTGTTCGCTAGATGAGAATAACAAACACCTATACATCAATTTCAAACACACACCACAACACAACTGCATACATATACACCACCCTACTTGCACAATACTTATAACGAGGTTAGGGGTCCTCTCGTTTTGTCGACGGAATGTTTGTTGAATTTGATAGTTAAATAGAATAAAAAAAGAAAAATAGAAGCAAAAGAAACAAATTAAAGTGAGTTAGAAACCAATGTTTTCTTGAAAAGAAATGGCTGATGTCAGCCCGGGTACTGTTCACATGCGTTTGAGACTGTTCGCATGCGTTTGTGTTTTAGTATAGTGTATAATAATAATATTATAATAATAATAATAATAATAATAATAATAATAATAATAATAATAATAATAATAATAATAATATAATTATAAGAATCACGATTTACTTCATTACTTATAATTATAGTTTAATTGTAGTGAATGCTAAATGATCTTGACTATAATAACTTTAAGTTTCGACGTATTCTGTGACACCGCTATTTTTTTTTTATACGTGGCGGAAGCATAATATTAATTAATTACGATATCAACATTTGTACAAACCGATGTCACGTGTCATTAAAACAATTTACATATTAATAGGAAGAGACGTAAATACATTCTGTTTTCAAAGGTACACGGTTCATATTCTAAAAGACCACATCAGAGTTAACCCTGTCAAACATAACATCATCATGCCCGTCTTCTCCCAAAAGCACTATCTACAAAAGCTAACAACCTGCAGGGAGGAGATGGAGGGGAATTAGCACGAAGCTAAGTGAGTACGACTAACTACATGCCATAGTATACATAAGTGTTATACTAATCATGTCACTTAGTCTAACACACAAACATCACCCAAGTGCCGTCTACAGAGACTCTGGCGGCTCGGCCAAACCATTAACCACCAGCTGATCGGACTGGGGCTTACCAGAAGTTCCTCCACCACCGTATGTATATACATAATCCACACGCGACGGACGCGTCATTCACATATATATACACCACGGCTGTCTAGGCCACCACATGAGGAACCCAACCCGCAGGTTGATCTCTCCTACCGAGGCCACCACACAATAGGGACGCACTGGGCTCCAGCAGACAAGCATCAACCAACATGCAGTCATCACAATGTACCAACTATCCACAACAATAAGTATATCTAACAAGCATGGCAGTCATAATATAACATGCTACTATATACTATATACTCCAGTTAGTCCCACTCACCGATTACCAGCAAACGAGAAGGTGTTCAGCTATCTAATCACTGAACTTTCTCTTTCTCCTGAGAAATACATATACACGAGTTAGTTTATGTCTATAAACACCAAATAACACAATACAGAAAATTTTGTCAGAAAACTGTCCGCTAAAAATTTTCTCCTTAACACTTATGCACTTTCAAAATTTACATCATAAACATCAAAATACAAACGGGCAGCATAACGGCTAAAAATCGACACTTAGGTAAAATATTCTGCCCTGGATACTCAGTCGGTCGACTGACACTGACAGTCGGTCGACTGTCTACACAATCGGTCGACTGACCTTCTCAGTCGGTCGACTCACTTAATATTACATCAATCGGCCGAATGTAAATCTCAGTCGGTCGGTTGTCTTGGTTAATCGGCCGGTTCAACCCTCAGTCGGTCGACTGTCGACCGACAGTCGGCCGACTGTGTTCATCTTCATTAGAAACTGAACAAAGGCTACGGACTTCAAGCTAAATTCACCAAAACTCGATCTAGAGCTCGTTTTCGACATCAAAACTTACCACAACTCAATTACTACATGTTATAGACTATAAACCCACAACAATTTGACCATAACAACACTTAAATCACTTGTTTTGACACAAATTCAAGCTTTTGAACAAATACACTTAAAAACACCATTTTAACAACAAATTGATCATGAAAGCTCATGATTCATACCTTAAAAGAATCAGTAGAGTGTAAAGAACGTGATTCCAAGACCAATTCGAGCTCAAGATCAACAATGGGGAATTAGGGTTTTGGTAGTTGGAGAAGATGAAGAACGGGGTGGTTTGGGAAAATTCTGGAAAATGCAAGAAAGGGATAGACACAAGTCTATTATTTGGGATTAAATCCAATACTGTGTGACACACGGGTATTTGTCAGTTATCTGATATCTTTCGTACATCATTTGGTAACCCAAACGAAGTCCAAATTAAATAAACAAACCTGTTCTGTCACCCTTGTCACAAACTGGTCCTAACCACATTATTATTTAATAATAAATATTAAATAAAAATAAAAGCACATAGTAACACAATACTAACTTAAGGGCACTTTAGTAATCTTACATCTAGGCCCGATTGAGGATGTTACAAATCTACCCCCCTTAAGCAGATTTCGTCCCCGAAATCTGGTCAAGGTCAAACAAATGGGGATAGCGCGCCCTCATTAACTCCTCGGTTTCCCACGTCAAGTTAGAACCTAAACTATGTCGCCACTCTACTAACACCATTGGAATCAGCTTCCTTCTTAACTTGGTGACTTTCTTATCTACTATCTTAATCGGCTCTTCCACTAATTTCTTAGTCAAATCAACTTTCAAGTCTTTCAATGGAAGAATCTGACTTTCATCGTCTACTTTGCACTTTCTCAGATAGCACACATTGAATGTGTTGTGAATTCCTGCTAACTCTGATGGAAGATCTAAAACAACAGTCTGATCATTCAAAATTTCTTTGATTGGAAATGGCCCAATAAACCTCGGAGCTAGTTTACCACGTTTACCAAATCTGATCACTCCCTTCCACGGTGAAACTTTCAGATAAACACGATCACCTACATTAAATGTCACCGGACGTCTGCGCGGATCAGCATATACCTTTTGTCGATCTCTAGCTGCCTTTAATTTCTCACGTGCAATTTCAACTTTTTCTGCAGTTATCTGAACAATCTCGGGACCTGCAAATTGTTTCTCGCCTGCTTCTAACCAACACGTAGGAGTTCTGCATTTTCGACCATATAACATTTCATACGGTGGCATTCCGATACTCGAATGATATGAATTGTTGTAAGCAAACTCTATCAATGGAAGATGTGAATCCCAAGAACCACCATATTCTAAGACACATGCTCTTAACATATCTTCTAATGTCTGAATTATCCGTTCACTCTGACCGTCTGTCTGTGGATGATATGCTGTACTCAGATTTACACGTGTACCCAAATTTTGTTGTAAACTGTTCCAGAAGTTCTATACAAACCTAGTATCTCTGTCGAAAACTATAGACAACGGTACACCATGTCGACTAACGATCTCTTTCAAGTACAATTCTGCCAAATCACTCAACGAGGCTGTTTCACGAGTAGCTAAAAAGTGAGCACTCTTT
The DNA here is from genome assembly GCF_046630445.1 of Rutidosis leptorrhynchoides. NCBI lineage: Eukaryota > Viridiplantae > Streptophyta > Magnoliopsida > Asterales > Asteraceae > Rutidosis > Rutidosis leptorrhynchoides. Next base: position 43,403,909 of record NC_092340.1, read on the forward strand.
ATTAAACGATCCACAATCACCCAGATCATGTCGTGTCCTTTCTGGGTTTGGGGTAACTTGGTTACAAAATCCATCGTTATATGATCCCATTTCTACTGAGGAATTTCTAACTGTCTTAGAGATCCATACGGTTTCTGATGTTCTGCCTTAACTTGCGCACAAATATGACATTTTTCGACAAAATTTGCAACATCTGTCTTCATTGTCGGCCACCAATACAATATTTTCAAGTCTCTATACATCTTTGTACTACCTGGATGCACTGATAATCTCGATTCTTATAATTATATTATTTTGTCACCAAATCTTGATCTAGAGCTCGTTTTCGACACCAAAACTTGCCACAACTCAATTACTACATGTTATAGGCTATAAACCCACAAAGTTTTGACCATAACAACATCAAATCCATGGATTTTGACACAAAATCAAGCTTTTTACAAAACTTACACAAAACTATGAATTTAACCATGAATTGAACACAAAAACACATGTTTCTTACCTTGTTAGAATCAGTAGACAACAAGGAACAAGATTCCAAGATCAATTTGAGCTCAAGAACAAGTTTTGATGATTAGGGTTTCAAAGGAGAAAGAATTAGGTACGGGGTATTATTTTGGAAAGGATCTGGAAAGTGCAAGAAATGCACTGCACAAGTCATCAAAAGTGGGTTAAAATCCCACACTGTGTGACACACGGGTATTTATCAGTTATCTGATATCTTTCGTACATCATTTGGTAACCCAAACGAAGTCCAAATTAAATAAACAAACCTGTTTTGTGACCCTTGTCACAAACTGGTCCTAACCACATTATTATTTAATAATAAATATTAAATAAAAATAAAAGCACATAGTAACACAATACTAACTTAAGGGCACATTAGTAATCTTACATCTAGGCCCGAACGAGGATGTTACATATTCAATCAATTGTACATGGTTTTTTACTTTGTGAAGAAATACTTTGTTCATGCTTAATAAAATTATTAGGAGGGTCAATTATTTTAATCTTCACTAATATCTCAAAGATCCATTTTAAAGTTCCTAGCACTATTAACGTCTAAAACAAAAAACTCAAAGATCCATTTAAAAATTCCTGGAACTATTATAATTATATTATATTATATTATATTATATTATAATTATATTATATTATATTATATTATATTATATTATATTATAATATAATACCTTCTAATTGCCAAAATGATGAACAATAACTGAAGGATTATTACGTTTCTGTCGTCCCAAATAATTTTCGTACCTTACAAAATTCTACCTCTTTTTGTGTGTGTGTGTGTGTGTATATGTATAATAGAGTAGGGGGTGAAGAATTGTCGATGGAATTGTCTTCAGCACTTCGACAATGTCTTTTGGATTTTAAGTGATAAAAATTATCATAATTATTGTTTTTGGCAATATAAATTGAGATGAGTTTAATTTTTCTTAGGGTTTTATCTTATAATAATTTTAGTTTTCTTCAGGATATATCTTTCAAGAGGTAAATAATAATGCTTATGGATATGGACAGCAGCAGCAGCAGCAACAACAACAACAGCAAGGTTACTCTGGTCAATCTTCTTATGGTCAAGATGTAAGCTTTTTATTTTAAGCAATATTGATGGAACTAAGACTGTATTTTTAACTCTTTCATTCGATTATAGGTATTTTTATCATAATTTGCAGCTTATGATAACACCTGAATAATAATGTTTTGTTAACTAATATTGTTCATGCTTTGTTTTAGTTTTGTATTTAGGTTGTCGAGATTGTAGGTATTTTTATCAAAATTTGCAGCTTCTGATAACAGCTGAATAACAATGTTTTGTTAACTAATATTGCTCATGCTTTGTTTTAGTTTTGTATTTAGGTTGTCGAGGGAGTTTAAATTTTACACCTTTTGAACATGTTCTTTAAATTACGGTAATTTAAACCTTTTGGACATGTTCTTTAAATTACGATAACTTCTGCCTCGATTATTGTATATTTGTATGTTTGTCATTTACGTTGCTAAATGTTGATTATCTAATGATTTGTGGAATTTGTCTAATTTTCCAATAATTGCAGCAGTACCAACATCAGAAACAATTTCATTTGGCATATGAGGATTCAGTTTCAAGTATGATTTTTGTTGTACATATGATGCATATAGGTGCTATTGTGTTAAGTAATATTTGTAACCTTTTGAGGTTGTTGAAGTTTCACAATGCAACGAACTTTCAAAGGCACATTCCAACTGTGAAGACAATGCTGAGGTTATTGCGGTCCAAAATTATTGGATCTCTGAACCAAGTTCGAAATTTCCAACGTTATTCCAAAAGAAGGTATGTTCACATTCAGTTAAACGTATTTATTTCGAGTTAATGTGAGATGTGAATCAGTTGTAATTTGGTAGTTTCTATGATGGTTGCAGGTGAATTTGTAGACTTAAGCATCCTGTTTCACTAGCATTAAATCATTTGGTCGTGATATCAAGAATGGTGGGGCAATCTGTTGGTGAAAAGCATTTCATACAAGGTGGAATTGCACAAGATCTTCGTACTAATGGTCGTAAACAATTATGGTACCGACCCATATTTGTGGAATCTGGTGTCATTGCTCAAGTAGGCCCTTTTCTTTATTTTATCATTTAGTATAGTTTTGACCATTTTATGTATAAGTGGTATTGATCGGTAAGAAATCGGTTTGGTTATGAGTTTGTACTGACAGGCAAATGGTTCATCAAGAGTTAAGATGGGTAAAATTGAAGTCATAGCCAGTGTAAAGGTATTTTAGTCTGTCCTGCTTTACCAAAAGTTTTTTTATTTTTCTTAATAAATAATGAATGTTGAATAATCTATATGACGTTATTTGATTGCAGTCCGATCTAGGTAATAACGCACATTCGTGTGTTATTACTTAGATTTTCTTTATTCTTTGACTTCTATAAGTTGCTATTATAATCTTACAAAATTCTACATCTTTTTTGTGGGTGTATTAGTGTATATATATAATAGAGGCGAGGGGGTGAAGAATTGTCGATGGAATTGTCTTCAGCACTTCGACAATGTCTTTTGGGAGGTAAAAGTGGAGCAGGTAATAAAGTTTAGCAAAAGAAACAAAGTGTGAAGTTCTAACTGCATATCAACCATTTCATACGTTTTATCCGCTTTTTTTTCATTTTTTTTTTTTTGTTTTTTTTTTTTTTTTTTTTTTTTGTTCTTTGAATCTAAAGACGCTTCGTGTTAGCTTTTGTAAGTCTTCGCCGAACTAATTTTTTTACTCGGTTGTCTACGATTTGTCTTAGCTTTTGTAAGACGTCGATTAACAGATTTTTATTACTCGGTTGTTCGTCTTAGCCTTTGTCAGGCCTCGATTAACCAATTGTGTTATTCGGTATGAAAAATTGACGAATAATCTTCATGTTTACTGGTTTGATTTGCTCTTTGTATGTACATATCACTCAATTCACTATGTATGCTTGAGACTTTTGCTTATTGACTAATTCTTATTTGTTTCATTTATGTCATTGTTAAGTGTTTTTTTTTTTTTTTATTTTAAGTTTTCACTCTTTGTGTACTACAGGAAAAAAATGAAGCAGCATTAACGATTCTTTGCCGATTAAAGCGATCGAAGATGATGTAAACAAATGCAATATGCTCCTTTCTTCTTCCTAGCTTTGCAGTTAAAATTATAATTCCAAATTCGTATTATTGTTGATTTTTTTCTTCATTATGCGTTTTGTTCGTTTCGTTGCTATTGTTAACTTCTGATCCTGCTTCAATTGTAGGTATTTTTATCATAATTTGCAGCTTATGATAACACCTGAATAACAATGTTTTGTTAACTAATATTGTTCATGCTTTGTTTTAGTTTTGTATTTAGTGTGAAGACCCCGACCTAATCCTCCTGGACGAAGTCATCAACATTTGGTCCCATTGCGATGATCGACTCCAAGTAATGTCCTTAAAATGAGCAAATGCACAGCGGAAGACTTAATTCGTACCTGAGAATAAACATGCTTAAAAGTGTCAACCAAAATGTTGGTGAGTTCATAGGTTTATCCTAACAATCATTTAAATATATTAATAGACCACAAGATTTCATAATCATAAACATAATACACTCGCAAGTGTATGTAAAGCATTCTAAGTGGTTGAGCACTTAGTAATCATACTTAACATTTAATCAACGTCGCATATTCCCTTTATTATGAAATCTCCCTACACTGTACCAAGTGTAGTAACGAAACGAAGTACTGTGCAACCGTTGAATACTGGTCGTCCAGTCCGGTTGGGGTTGTCAGGCCCGATAGATCTATCAACAGGATTCACGTTTACAATACCCATGTAAATAGTAGTTACCAAGTTACATGGAAATATGCCAGTGGTACAACTCAACGTAGAATATATTTTTAAGTACTTGTGTCTATTTCGTAAACATTTATAAAAAAACAGCGCATGTATTCTCAGCCCAAAAATATATATTGCAAAAGCAATTAAAAAGGGAGCAAATGAAACTCATCATACTGTATTTTGTAGTAAAAATACATATGACGTCATCGAACAAGTATATGGTTGACCTCGGATTCACGAACCTATATCAAGTATATATATTAACACATATACTTGTAATCGAACAACTAAATTTCAAGTTATATTAGTTATTAGTTTGAATATATTTATTTTTATATATATTACGTACTACAATCTCTTAATGTTTTCATACATAACTATATTATTATCTTATAATATGTATATTCATAGAAATGTTTATTTGTTATGATAATATAAAAATAATAATAGTAAATATGATAATACTTATAATAAATATGTAAATTTTTAAATGATATTTTTAGTGATAATAATGATAATATGCCAGAATAATGATGTTTACTTCTAATGTTAATTCTAAATAAAATGATAATTTTAATTAATGATAATGATAATAATAATATTTATATTCCTAATAATGATATAATAATAATAATAATGGTAATAGTAATACTACCTCATAGAAGTAGCCCTTTTAAAAAAAAATGCCCAAGTCCGGGTTTGAACTGGCGACGTCCCGATAATATCCTTAACCATTACTCCATCTTGTTTCTTTCTGAAATTATTATTACTTTATTACTTTTAACTCGATTTTTACTATCTTCATCTAAATACTAACCCACTTCTATACATCAGCATCATCTATAATCACTATCATTTGATCGATCATCATCATTATGAAAGATCATCACATTTCATCATCACGGTTTCATAGTCGTCTCCACTAGATTATCATCATCGCGATCATCTTAATCGTCATAATCATAATCATACCCTTATCGTAATATTATCATCATTCGAAATCACTTCATCATCAATCTTATTCTAACCGTCATCATAACTATCATCTCATGTTACATCATCATCAGTATCATCATAACCGATCTATGATATCATTATCATCGCCTTATGTCATTCATTGTCATCGTTTCTATCTATCATCATCATACATCATAAACCTTAAAACTATCCTTATCATGTATTCTTTACTACCATTACCTCCCAACCTGATTATCTACGTGGTTTAAACATTGTATAATTGTGTGTTGGCGTCGATTAAGAAATCATAAATTCATAGATTGCAAATTGTGGCCTATGTTGTTTCAAGAATTCCATAGCAGCCCGTTACAACACAGACTAGTTGGCCCAACAACCAACTGAAAGCTTCACGGCCCAATCTAGCAAAACATGAATAAGAACCTGGCCCAACGATGCAAAAAGAAAGTATTCGGTATCCAGGTATTTTTAAGAAGTAGAAGTCGAAATTTATAGAAGATAAAAGGTTCCAGTAACATCATCTTGTCTTTCCTGTTTTCACCTATCCTTCTATAATCACTTCACTCTATTAATTTAACATTATCACCGCCCCACCATGATTCAAAATGATGCGTGTATTAAGCAACAATTCCCGTTTATTTATGGGCCCATTCCTTTACACTTTCATTACCTACTACACCTTTCTTTATTGACTAAACTATTTGTAACCCACTAAAATATAAAGGTAAGTGGAGTGGAGTATATCTTTAAAGATTGTCTGCATAAAGCATGGATATGATAGGTTTTTGGGTTGGTTTTTGGGTCTCACCAACAAACAGAAATAGAAGCAAGGATCGAATATAGCAGCTGCAGATTTCAGTTTGGTTTTGTGTGGTGGTTTGAAAGAAAACAGAAAAGGTTCGAGCAGCAACAATACAAGTAGTAGCTGAACAAAAACATTAACTAAATGGGTCTAACTGGTGACTGTTTGTGGTTGTCGAGGAAACAGAAAAACAGAAGACATTCGAGTAGCATAACAGTAGTTTAAATGGAAATTTTTATGTTGGTTCAAGAGTTTAATGGAAGTGGTGGTGGTTTTAAAACAAGAAAATTATGATCAAAGATAGTGGTAATAATATGGTGCTCGATGGATTTTTGGTGGTTATGAACCGTAAGTGGTTGCAATTTATGGTGGGTTCAAGGTAGTGAGTGTGGTGTTCGTGGGTGGTTGTGTAAAGGTGGTCGAGCATTATAACCCAAATGGGTTCGGTTGTATGCAAACAGAAAAAGTTAATTAACGCGTGAGTTACACTTCGAATAATGAATTTGGTGTTTGGGCTTCGGTTTAAGCTAGCTCGATGGTGGTATTTGGTGGTGACGGGTTTGAGTTGTAGAGTGGCGGTCATGGGTTGATTGTGAGTATTTTGTGATGGTGCTCCTTGGTTAACAAGAACCCACTTAGCAGAAGCATGTAACAAAGATGATGGTGATCTAAAGTTGGTTTTCGGTTAAGGTGGCTGAATGGTGTCGATTTGAAGATGGTGTGGCACCATGGTGGTTTTTGGTTACAAATAAGAGAGAGAACGAGAGGAAGGTAATGAAGAAGATGATAGTTCACAAGAGAGAAAAAAAATAACAAAGTGATGGTTGTATCAATCTATCTGTTATGTATAGGTATATATATAATTTATATTTAAAGATAGAAAACAAAAGTAAAACAGTGACAATAAATGATAATTCACCTTCACGGGCAAAAGAATTGAAACAAGTGGATTTGTCAAGGTGGCGATATTTGTAATTATAGATGGATAAATAATATAATATACATAAACTATAAATATGGGTGAAATGAATTGAAAACAGAAAACACAGTAATCCCTTGTTATGCATAGTGTAGCCGCCGATATTATTGAGTTAATTCATTTCACGGGCTAGATCTCATACTTCGTTGTGAATCAATGGCGGATAAAAAGTCTTTAGAAAAATCCCATATTTTTATAGTAATTATCTTTAATTATTTTGGTCATTTTGGTATAAAATTCAATCATTAACTATTAAATAAAAATTACATCAACTGTCCCTCTCACTTATGGGTAAAATATAAAAAGTGTTAAAATTATATAACTAGGTCTTAAATACATTTTTAATAAGCCCAAAATTTATAGAACTCATTTTCGGATCACCGTTTATTTTAAAATCATATAGGTTTGAATTCAACTTTTCATATTGATCGAATGACAATTAAGCGTTATTGTCGCTTACAAAGATAAATCCGAAATTATATATATATATTCAATATATTTCATTTATATGTATAGATATGTTTTATATATTATTTTATTCTACCTTATTAATTCTAACAATTACCTCATATAATATTTCAATTTATATTTCCAATTATTATATATATATATATATATATATATATATATATATATATATATATATATATATACACACACACACACATATCTATTTACAATTAGTTGTTCGTGAATCGTCGAGAATGATCGAAGGTCAATTGAATATATGCAACAGTTCAAAATTTTTGAGACTCTACCTAACAGACTTTGATTATCGTGTCAAAGATATAATATCGTATCGAGAGTTTGGTTTAAAATTAGTCGAAATTTTCCGGGTCGTGACAGTACCTACCCGTTAAAGAAATTTCGTCCCGAAATTTGATCGAGGTCGTCATGGCTAACAATAAAAATGTTTTCATGACGAATATGAGTTGATACATAGTGTTTTATCATTATTGATTAATATAGATAAAACGATTCGATCATGTGAAGCGTACGAGTGAAGCTATCACAAAAGAGTGAAAAAATTCGTCTTAACTTTTGATGTAGTCATGGTGGATTTCTGGAATTCAAGGAATTTAAGGAAATCTTCTAATCAGCAGGAAAATGTAATATCACAATTTATTAGCAACGTTGGAATTACGGAAGAACAGAAATATCAAGGAAATATTTCCATGATATGCTTAGAGATTATGTAGAATGAAAGAGTCGTGTAACATGGCACATGATGACGTTATGATATGTGAATCATCATCACGTTTCATTAGAATTTTCAGCATGACTTACTGTAATATAATCACGTTGGCCAAGCGCATTATATTATACTAACTCATGCTTCAGTTCCCAACACTTCTCTACAATTCATTCATAATTTATATTTAGATTTTACGGAAGTTTCCAATATAATGAAATACAGAAAACAAGAAGAGGTAGGTAATTTCGGACAAGAGTATTTATGAAAATATCCTCAGAAGTATCGAAGATATTTATGATGATATTTTGGAGTTTCTAAGTTCAAAGTTTGATGAAGAAATTTTTTTTGCAAGATTTTAACATGACTTCGGATCAAGATATTCTCTAAAGATTTCATCGGATCCAGAATTACCTGGATTCTTTGAATGTAGGGTTTGGTCCTGGTATTTGTCCTTGGTCTCCTTTATGGTTAACTCAATCCGTTTTTTTTTTCAGTACCAAATTTTCTATCGAGCGTTCCCAACACTCCATTCCTTATCATCATCTCTTGGCCATTTAGGCCACCTTCAATTTTAGTGTTTCCTCTGCATTTAATGCAGCCATATCTGAATCATCGATTATCAATCCGAGGTGGTTTCAAGAGAACTGTGTTTTTAGATGATTAATTGCTAGTGGTAGTATGGTGGAATATAAAAGGTTCTCTGGTAACAATAAATGAACACGCATATATAACAAGGTTATAATAAGGTTGTTTCGAACGAAAAGTTGGAGTTGTCTTGCTGGGGCTGTGACAAAATTTGCTACTTTGAAAGGAATTACCAAATTATTTTGGGTAATAATAACACTAAAGGAATTAGCACAGCTACGTGTTAAATGTTTACTCAGTTTCCGAGGGTTTTTCATGTGCATAACTATATGCATCAATCTTTTCTTCCATAGATGAAGTGCGGCTGGTTCATCCTCTCGATCGAGGTGTTTTCAAGAATCATGAAAGATTTGAACATGGATTGGAATCATCAAGATTCAAATGAGGTATTAGAAGAAATCAAGTGGCAAACTTGAAGAATTGTTTAGTTTCATATGTTATAATCAATATTTTAATCCATTTTAATTGTCCAATAATGACAGTCCTTAGTTGATAGTCCAATAATTGGTTTATGTATATATAATCTTAGAATTACCCAACGACGTATTGTATACGTATTGTCTTTGCATCAACCCAGAGACGTATTGTAGACGTATTGTCTTAGAATTAACGAAGACGTATTGTGTACGTATTGTCTTAGGATTTATCAAAACGTATTGTATACTTATTGTGTTAGGACGTACCAAATATTCGAATTAATAAATACGTATCATGACCCGTGTACAACTTATTGTCTCAGAATTAATCCGACGTATTGTGTACATGTGTCCCGATTTAAAGTGCGTAAAAGTAAATAACATAAATTAAATGACGATAAATAAAATTGCGAGAATATAAATTGCGATAAATAAAAAGTAACAAGTTAGCTAGGAACAGTTAGCGTGAATTCTTAACAAAATTCTTTATAATTAATTTGTTTGTTTCTAACAAATTTTATTTTGTCCAATGTTTTCTTCATTATGCCACTTGTTGGATTCTAATAGGTCAAAACCCAAATATGAAATTGAATGAGAATGGTTATTCTGTGGTGTACAGATTCATATATCGGTGAATGTAAACAGGGTAATAGATGATCATTGAATCAGATTTGAAGAATGTACAGTGTAACTTATTAATGTGAAATCTAAATATTCCTCGGGTATTACCTACCTGTTAAAATATTTTCACCATTAACAGTTTGTACAAAAGAATTTTTAATTACAATCTTTATGAAAACATACTTACATATATATTTTCTTCAGATGTAATTATGGATTTAATGAGTCAATAAGATATTAAACTCATTTGATTTATCATTAGTACTAGATTACATAATCTCTAAAACTTTAGAAATTACATAATCGCCATGTCGAGCGAAGATAATCGATGTAGAACGATATGTAGAACGAAGATAAAGTAGATACAACGATTCGTAGAATGATGATTATGCTCGAGGTACAGAATGAGATGTTGAGGCATGTGATGTTGAAACTTGGGTTGTTGATGGTACTGGTGTTGATGTTGGTGGTGTTGTTGGTGCCGGTGATGTTGCTGAAGCTGGTAGGTTTTGCACCATATTTTCCAAAGCTACAACTCGAGAGCAAAGTTTGTTGATTTCTTCTATTATTCCAGGATGATTGGCGGTTTGAACAAGAGGATGAATAAGGTTTAGAATTTTAGATAGAAGATAATCGTGACAAGCTACCCTGGAGATGAGGCTAAAAATGGTGTTTCAGATAGATTCATCGGTAAGTGCTTCAGGTTCTTCGCCAGGAGAGAAATTTGGTTGATGAAAAGGATCGCCTTCTTCTCGTCTTCATTGATTTAGTCGACTACGAACTCATCAGATGAATTGGGGATGGCTGATTGATTGACTCATTCTGGTGACACTGCTTTCGGAGCTGAAGTGGGACTCCATATCGGAATCCGAGGGACTTGAACTAGTGGTGAGTTCCATTGCGTACAATTGAATAAAGGATTTTTCGATATGAAATGAATTTCGGATATTGGATGATATTCTAATTACATAGAATACTATGTATAGTACAGAAGATCCCGTAGATTACGGAGGGAATTAAGGAAACGTGTCAGACAAGGTCTAATGTGATGGGATATGAATTCGTCTGTACACTATCTATGCAATAATTGCAATAAGACGTGCCGAGACTGAAAGTAGATATTTTTCGACAAATGGTGGTAAGCGAAAACTTTTAACATGCAGACCAGGTTCAAGTCCAGACTTACTAATATAACCTAACAACTAGTAGGTCGAAGTCCAGACTCACTAATGCATCCAAACAACCCCTAGTTAGACACACTAATGCAAGACCTGGTTCGCTACGACCACCGCTCTGATACCACTTGTGAAGACCCCGACCTAATCCTCCTGGACGAAGTCATCAACATTTAGTCCCATTGGGATGATCGACTCCAAGTAATGTCCTTAAAATGAGCAAATGCACAGCGGAAGACTTAATTCGTACCTGAGAATAAACATGCTTAAAAGTGTCAACCAAAAGGTTGGTGAGTTCATAGGTTTATCCTAACAATCATTTAAATATATTAATAGACCACAAGATTTCATAATCATAAACATAATACACTCGCAAGTGTATGTAAAGCATTCTAAGTGGTTGAGCACTTGGTAACCATACTTAACATTTAATCAACGTCGCATATTCCCTTTATTATGAAATCTCCCTACACTGTACTAAGTGTAGTAACGAAACGAAGTACTGTGCAACCGTTGAATACTGGTCGTCCAGTCCGGTTGGGGTTGTCAGGCCCGATAGATCTATCAACAGGATTCGCGTTTACAATACCCATGTAAATAGTACTTACCAAGTTACAGGGAAATATGCCAGTGGTACAACTCAACGTAGAATATATTTTTAAGTACTAGTGTCTATTTCGTAAACATTTATAAAAAAACAGTGCATGTATTCTCAGCCCAAAAATATATATTGCAAAAGCAATTAAAAAGGGAGCAAATGAAACTCACCATACTGTATTTTGTAGTAAAAATACATATGACGTCATCAAACAAGTATAGGGTTGACCTCGGATTCACGAACCTATATCAAGTATATATATTAACACATATACTTGTAATCGAACAACTAAATTTCAAGTTATATTAGTTATTAGTTTGAATATATTTATTTTTATATATATTACGTACTACAATCTCTTAATGTTTTCATACATAACTATATTATTATCTTATAATATGTATATTCATAGAAATGTTTATTTGTTATGATAATATAAAAATAATAATAGTAAATATGATAATACTTATAATAAATATGTAAATTTTTAAATGATATTTTTAGTGATAATAATGATAATATGCCAGAATAATGATTTTTACTTCTAATGTTAATTCTAAATAAAATGATAATTTTAATTAATGATAATAATAATATTTATATTCCTAATAATGATATAATAATAATAATAATAATGGTAATAGTAATACTACCTCATAGAAGTAGCCCTTTTAAAAAAAATGCCCAAGTCCGGGTTTGAACTGGCGACGTCCCGATAATATCCTTAACCATTACTCCATCTTGTTTCTTTCTGAAATTATTATTACTTTATTACTTTTAACTCGATTTTTACTATCTTCATCTAAATACTAACCCACTTCTATACATCATCATCATCTATAATCACTATCATTTGATCGATCATCATCATTATTAAAGATCATCACATTTCATCAACACGGTTTCATAGTCGTCTCCACTAGATTATCATCATCGCGATCATCTTAATCGTCATAATCATAATCATACCCTTATCGTAATATTATCATCATTCGAAATCACTTCATCATCAATCTTATTCTAACCGTCATCATAACTATCATCTCATGTTACATCATCATCAATATCATCATAACCGATCTATGATATCATTATCATCGCCTTATGTCATTCATTGTCATCGTTTCTATCTATCATCATCATACATCATAAACCTTAAAACTATCCTTATCATGTATTCTTTACTACCATTGCCTCCCAACCTGATTATCTACGTGGTTTAAACATTGTATAATTGTGTGTTGGCGTCGATTAAGAAATCATAAATTCATAGATTGCAAATCGTGGCCTATGTTGTTTCAAGAATTCCATAGCAGCCCGTTACAACACAGACTAGTTGGCCCAACAACCAACTGAAAGCTTCACGGCCCAATCTAGCAAAACATGAATAAGAACCTGGCCCAACGATGTAAAAAGAAAGTATTCGGTATCCAGGTATTTTTAAGAAGTAGAAGTCAAAATTTATAGAAGATAAAAGGTTCCAGTAACATCATCTTGTCTTTCCTGTCTTCACCTATCCTTCTATAATCACTTCACTCTATTAATTTAACATTATCACCTCCCCACCATGATTCAAAATGATGCGTGTATTAAGCAACAATTCCCGTTTATTTATGGGCCCATTCCTTTACACTTGCATTACCTACTACACCTTTCTTTATTGACTAAACTATTTGTAACCCACTAAAATATAAAGGTAAGTGGAGTGAAGTATATCTTTAAAGATTGTCTGCATAAAGCATGGATTTGATAGGTTTTTGGGTTGGTTTTTGGGTCTCGCCAACAAACAGAAATAGAAGCAAGGATCGAATATAGCAGCTGCAGATTTCGGTTTGGTTTTATGTGGTAGTTTGAAAGAAAACAGAAAAGGTTCGAGCAGCAACAATACAAGTAGTAGATGAACAAAAACATTAACTAAATGGGTCTAACTGGTGACTGTTTGTGGTTGTCGAGGAAACAGAAAAACAGAAGACATTCGAGTAGCATAACAGTAGTTTAAATGGAAATTTTTATGTTGGTTCAAGAGTTTAATGGAAGTGGTGGTGGTTTTAAAACAAGAAAATTATGATCAAAGATAGTGGTAATAATATGGTGCTCGATGGATTTTTGGTGGTTATGAACCGTAAGTGGTTGCAATTTATGGTGGGTTCAAGGTAGTGAGTGTGGTGTTCGTGGGTGGTTGTGTAAAGGTGGTCGAGCATTATAACCCAAATAGGTTCGGTTGTATGCAAACAGAAAAAGTTAATTAACGCGTGAGTTACACTTCAAATAATGAAGTTGGTGTTTGGGCTTCGGTTTAAGCTAGCTCGATGGTGGTATTTGGTGGTGACGGGTTTGAGTTGTAGAGTGGCGGTCATGGGTTGATCGTGAGTATTTTGTGATGGTGCTTCTTGGTTAACAAGAACCCACTTAGCAGAAGCATGTAACAAAGATGATGGTGATCTAAAGTTGGTTTTCGGTTAAGGTGGCTGAATGGTGTCGATTTGAAGATGGTGTGTCACCATGGTGGTTCTTGGTTACAAATAAGAGAGAGAACGAGAGGAAGGTAATGAAGAAGATGATAGTTCACAAGAGAGAAAAAAAAATAACAAAGTGATGGTTGTATCAATCTATCTGTTATGTATAGGTATATATATAATTTATATTTAAAGATAGAAAACAAAAGTAAAACAGTGACAATAAATGATAATTCACCTTCACGGGCAAAAGAATTGAAACAAGTGGATTTGTCAAGGTGGCGATATTTGTAATTATAGATGGATAAATAATATAATATACATTTTTTTTAAGGCGAAGATTTATAATGCAATAATAAAAAGTAAAGGACTTCATCAAAGCAATGAAGACCTAAACATAAGTTACAAAGATGGAGCACTGCACGATTACAAAACATTGAAAGAAATACATAAATTAAAGGCATAATAAAAAGGGATTTTGCTCCCAAACGTAGGATTGCAAGCCGTGACAAAACTTGAGATTGGAAGCCCATAGGAAGACTTTGAGCTTTATGTTGCGCACTATGACCGAACGACAAGTGAACTTCCCGTTGAAGATGATATCGTTCTGAGCGATCCAAATGGCCCATAATGTTGCGGGACCAATCATCTTCCAAAACTTGGAGGCATTGATTCCCATACCGTAATACCAATCGAACAAAAATTCTTCAATCGAGCTTGGAATGACCCACCTAATATTCCACCACCGGAACAACTCGGCCCAAATTTTAAAAGACCAATTGCAATGGAGAAGGAGATGTTCAATCGTTTCTTCTTCAAGCATGCACCATACACACAATTTTGAAATATTGGAAGGAAGAATATGTCTATTAGCTAAAACGACACGTACCGGGATGCTCTTCTTTATCGTCAACCAATGGAAAAGCATGACTTTGGAGGGCACGTTATTGTTCCAAATGACTTTGGGCCAAACCGGAGCAATATTGGACCCGGTTTGAATAATAATACGTACGGCATCCGCAACCAAAAAAGATTCACACGCATTGTCATTCCATAAAATACGATCCGGGACATTGTCATTAAAAGAAAAGGCAGAGAGGAAAGATTTTAGCTCAATCCATTTAGCACACTCATAAGAGTCAAGTGTTCTGTTGAAATGTAAAACCCATTCAACATGAGGCTGGTCACAATCAGAGGGCCATCGTGCCTGGTTAACAGTGAGCAGGTGATCGGAGCAAATGAGAAAAAGGGAGAGAAAGTCATCCTTCAACGTATGCCCGTTGGCCCAAGAGTCATACCAAAAGAGAATACACGCCCCATTCCCAACCTTCCATTTCCAAATATTGGAACCCACAATGCTTTTTGAAAATTCGTCTTTATGCAAATTGATCAAGTCCCTCCAAATAGGGGAAAGAAGTGATAAACGTAAGGAAGAAACGTCGTTCATAACTTTTCCCCGAAACGAAGGACCAAAAGACGAGACTACAATGGATTTCCAAAGAGAGAGCTTGCTAGAATTTAATTTTGACCACCACTTTGCAAGTAAGGCGACATTTTTTAACCGTAAAGGAGTAATACCCAAACCCCCCATATCTTTCGGTAAGCACACCGACTCCCATTTAACAAGGTAAGTTTTCTTTTTGAGACAATCTCCACCCCAAAGAAAATTCCTACGATATCTCTCGAGTTGTTTTAATATAGAAACGGGAGCTTTGTAAATTGACATGTAATGAATAGGGAGGTTGGATATAACCGCGTTAACCATAACAAGGTGCCCTCCGAAAGAGTGACACCTTCCTTTCCAACCCGCTAGTTTTTTCTTAAACTTTAGGAGAATAGGATTCCACATAGCAATTCTATCTCTATTGAAGCCGATAGGAATGCCCAAGTATTCCAAGGGAAAAACGCCAACTTTACAATCAAAAATGGCCGAGAAAGACATCATGTCATCCCTTGAAACATGAATACCACACATGGTTGTTTTTATTGCATTCATTTGAAGACCGGAAAGTTTGTAAAAAAGGTACAAAACATACTTGATGCGATTTAATTCTTGGACGGAAGGATGAGCAAAAATGATGGTGTCGTTCGCAAATTGCGAGTGATTAATTTTTTGCCCGTTACCGAAGTGGCAACCACTCAAAGACCCATTAGATAAGTCTAAAGAAAGAAGCTTGCTAAGAACTTCCGCGACAATGATAAACAAGAAGGAAGACAAATGATCACCTTGTCTCAAACCACGATTCATAACACCTTCACGGGAGGGAGAGCCATTCAAAAGAACCGAAAAGTTGATGTTTGAGATGCATGTTTTAATCCAAGAAATGAACTTAGCACCAAATCCTAACTTCTCAAGAACAATGAATAAGAACTCATGCGATACACAATCGTAGGCTTTTGAAAAATCGATTTTCAAAAGAATAATTGGATTCTTTTTTTTCTTAGCCATGTGTACCACTTCATTGACGACCATCACTCCATCTATCAAAAGTCTAGAAGGAACAAGCCCATTTTGGTTTTCGCTAATGATTGAGGGAATAACATTCTTTAAGCGATTTGCAAGAGTCTTGGCTAAAATCTTGTAAGTAGCATTAATGAGACTAATGGGTCTTAATTGATCTATCGTCTTGGCCGGGTTGGATTTAGGAATCAACACTATAAATGATGAATTGAAACCTTTTGGGAACGAAGGTTTAACATAAAATTGATCAAATACTTCCATGATATTATCTTCTAAAAAATGCCATGATTTTTTAAAGAATTGCAAAGTAAAACCGTCCGGACCCGGTGTTTTATTGCCATCGAAGCCACTAATAACCCCTTCTAATTCTTTAGATTCGAAGACAGATTCAAGACCAAGACGCTGCTGGGCCGACAAATGGTGCAAATTTAACGAGGCCCATTCAGAATCAGAAAGAGAACACGTACTGTTGCTTCTTGAAAAAAGATTATCATAAAACGAAATTGCGAACTCTTTAACAATGGACGGATCTTCTTCCCACTTATTGTTAATTTGCATTCCCGCAATAAAGGATGATTGTTGTTTGATTTCTGAAACTAGGTGAAAAAATCTTGAATTTTTGTCACCAAGTTTAAGCCATAAAAGCCTAGAATGAAGTCGATGTTTAGATTCAAGCTTGATTGCCAACTGCTTTTTTAACTTTTTGAGGGAAACCAGATCATTCATCTCTATATCGATAAGATCCCGCTGTTTGAACAAAGTTTTTAGCCGAGTGATTTCAGATTCTGCTTGCTTGAGATCAACAGAGGGTTGTGATCTTTGTGTAACACACCATGCTTTAAGATCGAATTTTAACAGTCTAAGATTCTTGCTTATAACGAACGCCGCCCAACCACTGACCAAAAAGAATCACACATACTTAAAAATCCAGTAGATGAGAGCCAAGAGTTATTAAATCTAAAAGGCTTAGGTCCCCAAAAGCATAAATTTTTACCCCAAATTAAAGGCTTGTGATCGGATCGATCCGGAAGGCCCGTTTGAAGGATGGCGTCGGGCCACAAGTTAGCCCATTGAGCATTGATAAACACTCAATCGATTCTAGAAAACTTACCTAACGGCCCTTCCCAAGTAAAGTCATCATTAACCAAAACTTGATCAATTAGATTAGCGTTTATGATAAAATTGTTGAAGTTAGCAATACTACGATAATCAATAATTTCGCGTAGTCTTTCATCCGGAGAAACAACCGCATTGAAATCGCCCAAATAACATAAAGGCCCCGGCCAATTATGGGCCACAATGGTGAGTTGGGACCAAACAATCTTTTTAGCTTGTTCTTGTTGTGGTGCATACACGTTAACAATAAGAATGAGGTTGTTAGAAGGTAAATACCTCATGATGGTGGCAATCCAATATTTCGTCTTCCAACACTTGATTAAAGAGAAAAAATCGGATCTCCAAATTGACACCAATCCACCCGACCGACCCGTGGCACCCACTTGAATCGCATCAAATGCATAATGTCTCCAAACTTCATTTAATACGGGTTGAGAAACGGATTGGACCATGGTTTCTTGAATAGCTAGAAATTCTACTTGAAAGAGATTAACTAAAGCACCCGCCATACGACCTCTTGATTTGTTACCGAGGCCCCGGGTATTCCATGAGGCGAGCCTCATTGATTTTGGGGATTGTCGTTGATCTCATAATCCGCCATGTTGCTCATAATGACATCAAAATTGACCAACTCTTCTTTGAAGGAAAGTTTTTTGGCCCTAAATAAGGACCCATTTAAATTACTTTTCTTTTGCTTTGAAACTTGGCCCACAACGTGGTTGATTTCACTTTCCGTGTCAAACCGGTCTGAGATGGGATTGAGGGGTTCTTGCTCGACCCATTTAACTTCAGAGGAGATGGGGATATTGTTCATGCCTTGACTGATTGGAGAGATACCAGGATTGATCATGCATCGTGCTTTGATTTTTTCACAAGATGCTTTGCAATCTGGGCCGATGCATTGGTTAGAATCAGTGGACGAATTAAGTTTGGAAGCAAAAGTGTCTATAAATTTGGGAATTGGGTTAACTGAGGTAGAAGGAATATGTTGTTTGGATGAGACAGGAGGTGAAGTGGACTGGAAATTTGGGGGTGGGTGACTAAGGGCAGGATAGTCTTTTTTGTTCAAGTTAAAAGGAAGGTGTTTGGGTGAGGGTTGGTTAGAAGTGACAGGCGTATTTTCGGCCTCTGAAACATGTACTTTATGTGTGCTTTTTGGAGAAAATAAAGATTTCCTTATCTCTTGTGCAGCTTTCTCTTTCTCAAACACAACTGCCTTTTTGACTTTTTCCATTGAGAAGTGTATAAAGGATGGCTCTATTATATTATCGAGGTTAGTAGGGGTTTTAAATTTTGAATCACCCTTCTCACCTGTAACGTCTATAACAAGTTCACCTTCTTCCAATTGATCGGCAGTCACTGGGTCCGGTTTATTTTCTATCACCGGAACACTTATAACACTTTTTTCAGGAGAGTTATTTTCCATAGATTGCATAAACAAGCGAAGACCCTCATTATATTCATTAATAGTATCATCATTGATGATCACGATAGGGTCCTCAATGCATTACTCCTCAACCCAAAGATTACAAACAGAGTTTGCTACTGTAGCCTTAGAGTAACCCCTGATTGGACCCGGATCACTGACCTCAATCAATGCGAGTAACATGTCGGTTCTTTTGAGATTATAAGAATTACTATCAATGTGTATGACTCTACCATAAGAATTGGCTACATCGTCGGTGCTGTTAGGTGAGACACAATCAAAGGGGATCCCTTCTATTCTCAATTTCGTGATCCTAGAGAATTTGTTTTGCCTTTTAGACGTTGGAATTACTTCTAAGAAATTTAGATCATTCAAAGTAGGCCCCATGTTCATTCTTTTGAAACTTTCAGAATCACTACATTGCACTATGTAACCAAAAGGTCCCCAAGCAGAGATCGAAACAATGGAAATGAACCTACTTTTTAACCACTTGAATAATTTAAAGGCATCGATGGGGTCTTTGTCGATGATAAGGGCGGTTAAAGGTAGGTTGTTACCAGTTTCTATATTGGGTTCAAGAATGATCTTACTGATATTATTGGGTTGATGGAACCGATTTGAGTTATGAGCAGAATGATTACCAGGGTGTTGAACAGTAGGTTTAAAAGGGGTATTCAAATATTTTTTAGCATAACTAACATAAAGAGTTCTATTGTTAATTACCTTGCCATTCATGGTGAAAATAGCTTTGTTTGCTTGAATTACCTTCTCAAATATCACGAAGGCAAACGAACGATCTTGCTTCCAAGAAATCCCTTTAATTGTGCCAAAATCATTGAAAAGGTTGAAAATGGAATCTTGGTTGGTATATTTAGACAAACCACCCAAAAAAATAGTCGGTTTTTTTGAGAAAACAGGGAGTTGGCGATGATGGTGGAAAGGAGATTGTTGTTTGATGGGGATTGAATTTGGGAAAGTTGGAAAGAAATTTGAATGATTTTTTGTTTGATTTCTGTTTTGGTTGAAGGTTTGATGTTCTTGAAAGTTGAAAGGATTCATTGTAGAGAGAGAGAAAAGTTTAATGTATAGATATACACTACTATACATAAACTATAAATATGGGTGAAATGAATTGAAAACAGAAAACACAGTAATCCCTTGTTATGCATAGTGTAGCCGCCGATATTATTGAGTTAATTCGTTTCACGGGCTAGATCTCATACTTCGTTGTGAATCAATGGCGGATAAAAAGTCTTTAGAAAAATCCCATATTTTTATAGTAATTATCTTTAATTATTTTGGTCATTTTGGTATAAAATTCAATCATTAACTATTAAATAAAAATTACATCAACTGTCCCTCTCACTTATGGGTAAAATATAAAAAGTGTTAAAATTATATAACTAGGTCCTAAATACATTTTTAATAAACCCAAAATTTATAGAACTCATTTTCGGATCACCGTTTATTTTAAAATCATATAGGTTTGAATTCAACTTTTCATATTGATCGAATGACAATTAAGCATTATTGTCGCTTACAAAGATAAATCCGAAATTATATATATATATATATATATATTCAATATATTTCATTTATATGTATAGATATGTTTTATATATTATTTTATTCTACCTTATTAATTCTAACAATTACCTCATATAATATTTCAATTTATATTTCCAATTATTATTTATATATATATATATATACACACATATCTATTTACAATTAGTTGTTCGTGAATCGTCGAGAATGATCGAAGGTCAATTGAATATATGCAACAGTTCAAAATTTTTGAGACTCTACCTAACAGACTTTGCTTATCGTGTCAAAGATATAATATCGTATCGAGAGTTTGGTTTAAAATTAGTCGAAATTTTCCGGGTCGTGACATTTAGGTTGTCGAGGAAGTTTAAATTTTACACCATATAGGTCAACTATTTAGCATCACAATTAACATTATGTAATGATTGTATTCGTAACTTAACAACTATCTGTACATGTCATGTTTGCTGCAAACGAAAACCCACTATCCAGTCACAAACCCGGCGCAACGCAAGGGTGAATACACTATTAACTTCTAATACTTCATGTATGTTATAACGTAGTCTGTGTTATTGTTGTGATTAAAACATGTCCTACTAATCAGTTTGCAAAATTAAACGTTCACTGCAATCAAAAGCCCACACAAGTCCTACTAATCAGTTTGCATAATTAAACGTTTACAGACCCGGCGCAACGCAAGGGTTACTACACTAGTTAATTTCTAAAACAAAAGGAAGAAAGAAAAAAAAGGAAGAGAGATCGGGATTCAAACCCTGGGCAACCAACTCACAAATAGACAAACCACCTGAGCAACATTGCTTTTAATTATTCTGTAGAAAATAAAATATACAACCCATAAATATAAAGTTACCGTTAATCACTTTTACCTTTTAGTAAAGGTAGTAATACCACCATTGTGTTTGGATTGAGCTTCTATTCTTCCTCGCCAATTTGGAATTCTACATTGCCAAAGATGAGAAAATACGCGAACCATGACCATTATATCCTCGATTAAGATTACTCTACGCCTTATCAGAGGGGATTGTGGACAAGTTTGTTCCTCCAATAATGAATGAGCCATTGCGTAATGTACCTCGTTGCAAGACATATTCCGCTTAACTCCTTTGTACCCCTTAAAAAGTTAAGTTCACCCGACAGAAAGTTCTAACCCACCGAATGCATTCACTGGGCAAAACACCCTGCACAAAAGACACATGAAAAAACATATTCCGCTTAACTCCTTTGTACCCCTTAAAAAGTTAAGTTCACCCGACAGAAAGTTCTAACCCACCGAATGCATTCACACGAACGAAGGGGCAAAACACCATGCACAAAAGACAAATGAAAAGCCATGACCCAATCCACCAAACACGCAACAAATATGATCGCATCAATGACAACCAACTCTGCCCATAATCTCGAGAGAGAGACATTTCAAGGACAAAACAGATCAAGGGATTTATGAATACTTTGAAGAAGGAATCAAAATTGTCGAGCATCAGAAAATGGGAATCACAACTAGGTGCTAAAGAAAACTGGGTCCAGTTACTAACGACTCATCCGAGCAGGTGGTGATGCAGCGAGATGTGGGAAGGAACTCCGGAGATGGGTACTAAGAAACCGCCACACAAATAATTAATGAAGCAAAACCAGAAAATGCAGTATATGTGCGCGGAGTCTGAAACACCCCCATCCCCCAAAAACCAATAATTCGTCAACCAAACACAAATGAAGTTCCTAAATCGAACAGTAGATGTCAAATCTATCGTATAAACTACCACTGCAAACCACCAACTAAAATCAACTAGGAGATCACACGTAATTACTATCAAACCGATGAAGCTAAAGCCACAACCCGCCAACATCAAAACAAAATCATACAGTGTACTTCACCCAGCTAGGCAAAGTCAGGTATTGACATCTTCCCGACTGAGGCAAAGCCGGGTATTGACCTCTTGTGAACAAACATAAGAGAAGAGTAGCATCAAGCAAAGAAAGGGCTATAATGGTTAAAAAGAAACGGCAAATTTCGACAAAGAAAACTACAAGCATCACAACATGAAGAGAAATCCGACAAACCTATCATGTGAAAATTAATTAAACGAAGACCAACAACACAACAAAAGCCTAATTATAAAATTACCAACACAACCGAGAACTAGAAGACGTCTATCCAACGATGAACACCTACCTTGAATCAACCAATTGTTACATCAAACAACCAAAAGTATAAAAACCATTTGAAAAAAACCCGCATAAACCCACTTGCAACCAAAATGACCTCAAGTAAGAGTTTTTGCTGTCACTAATGTCATATACTTGAATTTAATTGTTTGTTAAAGATATGAAAATTATTACTCCGTAATATAGAAAAGATGAAACAAGACGAAATTTGCTCTCATAAATTTCCAACGATTGTACCTTACTTGAATTTCGAGTGCTAAAACATAAATATTACTTAGTTTTCTCAAATTTTTGGTTTTTAAAGAAAATACAATAATTGGATAATCTTAATTCTTAAACATGGGTGCTGCTTCTGAATGATCCTAGAGCTTTAACTGCACCAGCTCTCAATATGAATTGGTGGTAAAAAGCCGCAATTGCTGCTCCAATAAATGGTCCCACCCAGAATAT